>NW_024884900.1:8785964-8898762 GCF_019232065.1 Centrocercus urophasianus
AAAAAGAAAAAAGAAAAAAGAAGAGGAAAGAGAAAGCCCTCTCTTTGGAGGCTGATTTATGTTTCTGTTGTTGGTTGTTTTTTGTTTGTTTGTTTGTTTTGCTTCCTAACAGAAGCACCTAGGGGTGCTTCCTAACAGAGGAACTGGGAAATGCCCCAACGTGAGCTCCAGTCTTTCTGCAGCCAGAGCTGCACTTACCACATCTGACAAAGCAGCAATTTTCAAACTACCTTGGTTTTATTTGAAGAAAACCATTCTTAAAGCCTCTGTCCTGCATTGCTTGGCCACATCAGACACTGTGGATAGAGAAGTCTTTGCTCCTGTGGCGTTAGACCCATAGCTGCTCTCTGATTGCTCCAAGAGATCTCAAGACAGCTTTCTGGTGCAGATATATGTATTTGTATGTAAGGCAAGCTCTGCTTTGGGAAGTGCAGGCATAGCCTGTGGGTGTGCAGAGAGTAACTGCACGCTTGAGAGAGATCAAATGTTCCTGCAGGCCCAATTAAGGATCATATGCAAATGCTGTGCAAAAACTGCTCTGGAAAAGCAACTCCTTCTCTCTCTTTCATCTGTGCTTTGGAGCTTACTTCATAGTTATTGTGTTTCCCTGGGTAAAAAGAACTGGAGTATACCATAGGGGAAAAGGAAATGGCAAATGAGGCCATGCTGATTATTCAGAAAAAAAGGCCTGCAAAATTCTGAAGCACAACTTTGTTTGTCCCAAAGATACTCATCTATCTTGCAACCAACACTTAGAAATGTCTTGATAACCTCAAGAACAGGCTTGCTTTCTTCACCTCAGACAATTTCTGGGAAAAGCTGGGCACATGGCCTCCTCCACCCTTTCTGACATTCTCATACATTACTCGAGATGTTAATGCTTTGTGCTGGGGAGAGAGCAGAAAATGCAGAAAATGCCAGGATCCCACCGACCTTGCTGCAACCAGGTTCCCCACAAGGAAGCATCACCCAGTCCTTGGTATGGGGAGACCTCATTGTGGCCTTCCAGTACCTGAAGGGATCACATAAACAGGAGGGGGAATGGCTGTTTATGAGGATGGATGGTGATGGGACAAGGGGGAACAGTTTTAAACATTGACAGGGGAGGTTTAGATTGGATATTAGGAGAATATACTACCACACAGAGGGTGGTGAGGCACTGGAACAGGCTGCCCAAGGAGGCTGTGGATGCCCCATCCCTGGAGGCATTCAAGGCCAGGCTGGATGTGGCTCTGGGCAGCCTGGGCTGCTGGTTGGTGATCCTGCACATAGCAGGGGGTTGGAACTGGTTGAGCATTATGTTCCTCTTTAACCCAGGCTATTCAATCGTTATGATTATGATTTTTATGATTACTGAGGGAAACACGTAGAAATCATCTTCAGGGGTATTCCGTAAGGATTGCAACCTGCAGCACAATTGTTTGAACTCTATCTGGCTTCTTCCCAGTGCTCTACACCGCTATGGGGCAGCCCAGTGAGAACAGCCATGCCCCATGGGATGGGTGCTGGCTCCAGCCTGCTGCAGGGTGGTCTCTTTGCATGCTGAGATCAATTCTAACCTGGGGTGAATGTGCTCATGGCGTGCCTGTGGTAACAGTCTGTTGTCTTGTGGACTTTTGTGTTCAACCAAAAGAAGGTTCCATATGGGGGAGGAGAATAGAGAAGCAGGTGAGTACGGCCACCTGAGGCTGAAGAACGCCACAGCTGAGTTTGCTCTGATGTTGGAAATTTTTCACATCTCCGAGAGAGAGGGGGTGGGATGCTGGATCTAGGTTGCCATCTCTGAGCTTCATTCTACAAGCTTTCCCTCAGCACACCTTCTCCCCAGTTTTCATTCCTTTCGGGAAAAACTTCCCTGTAGTTCTTGCGCAGATGGCAGAGAAGTTTGACTTATCTCACTTACTGCTGAATATGAGAGTATGGGTTGCATTCCCCATTTTGTGCCTTCTGCCTTGGGCTAGGCCCTTCGAGGGCCAATGCTTCCTAGAAAGGAAACTCGGTCCTCTCTGTGAGTCTTTTGTGTTGCAGATCCATCCAGTGCTGGAGGTAAACGGGAAGATGTGGCCTCCTTGTGTGTCACTGAGGGGCTGGAGGTTGGTTAGGGGGTTGCAGCAACGTTTCTCTCAATGTTTGTGAAAGAGGGAGGGCAAATGTCTTCACTGAGCAGCAGAATGACCTTTGGTGAATTTAAAACACAGCCATTGATTTGACCTAGCTGCCAAGTTCAATAGCAAACTTGAAGGAAAAATGACTTTTTGTAGCTATGATGGATTTCTTAAAGTTAATTTTCAGATATAAGCACAATTACCAGAACTCCTAATTACCCATAAATTATCTGCATGGAATATGACTCCCTGGGATGGAAGATCTGCTCTGTCAGAAGTTTAGGAAATATCAAAACAAACAAACAAGAAAACAACAAAGAAAGCAAAACTAACATAATTAAGTCCCAAGAGATGCTTATTCCCAGCTTCACGTAGAAATTAAGTCAGCACAATTGAACAGTTAAATATTGACTGAATTGTAATATTTAATCAAGTAGCATTCATATTGCTCCACTTTCAAAAGAGGTTTAGCTGGTTGTTTTATTGACTTTTTAATCAATGCTTTAATTATATTGGTGCTCTAATTTTATAATAAGTTTGCATTAATTAAGGTAGCTCTTCTATATGCAGAGAGTAATAGGAAAATCAAAAAGAATATGCTTTTCTCACTCTCCACATGAGATGTAGACGGTGCTATTTACACTCACTTGCTCTTGCAATGGAAAATGACATCAGGAATTCATACGGCTCAGAATGGCCATGCATTCTGAACTTGCTGCTTAGGTCAGCTGTGCTTGTGAGAAAGATCTGTGGAAATAAGAACTCGGGTCAAGCGTATCACACGAGGCTATTGATCAGATTCTGAAAAATGAAGTGCTTGGATCTATTGGAAGATAAATGGGGATCAATAGAGAAATACCTGTGCTTACTCAGTCTCTATCTCATCTGGCATCATTCACTTTTGATATCAGCTCTAACCAGAGGGGTCAAGGAGAGTGGTGAGCAGAGAAAATTGAGCTGTTTGTTAAGTGGGAAGATTCGTCTTGGTGCTTAGGATGCTCACAGACTCAGCCTGAGGAGAACTGTTAAGGCTTAGCCAATCATTTTTTTCCTAACAGCTAAAGACACAGCGACAGGCTTGGGGTTGTTAGAGGTAGATGAGTGGAGCTGAGATGCCTGCAGCTGAGCCACTCTTCCTGTATGAGCAGCTGTGACTCGGGAGAGTCTAAAGCATCATGTGGATGAACAGTTCTTCAAACATTTATTAGAACTGCCTATGCCACCTGTGCCTCACTGCAACCTTCCCTAATAACCAATGTAATCTGGATGACAGCGGTTAAGGTGAACATCCCTAGATAGAGATGTTTTGTACCATAATTGAGATAAATCTCTGAGGTTCCCATGCCAGCTGCCTCCATGCTTTGACCAAACCATCAGCATGGCTGTGACTCAGTGAGACTGGGGACAGTGTGGGGCTTTTGGCAGCCTATGAGGTGTTGCTGAAGGTTTCTTGTGCTTGCTGTACAGCACACCCATTGCTCCTGGGTGTGTGCAGCCTAATTCCGGCTGCAAAAGCCAATGGAAAAGTAATTCCCAGCCCTATTTTTCAGACAGAGAGCAAGAAGGCAGATGGCTATTTCTAAGCATATCTTTGCAGTTGCTCAGGAAAGGCAGGCAGTTACTCCTGGTTTAGATTAGCACAGAGGTGTGAACTGCAATCTCTGCTCCTGAAACCCTACCTTAGCATGCCAGAGAAGTGAACAACTTCCTTGGGATACAGAAGAAGGCATTGTTTCAGCAACAGGCAGCAGAGCCCTGTGGTGAGATCATGTCTTGGACAGGAGCGTGGTTGGAAGGCCACGAGGATGCAGTTATCCCAAGGCTTCTTTGTCGTGCAGTAAGACCTTTACAAAGCTGGAGTGTTTCAATGCAAAGGATTTTCATTAGTGAAGTCACTGCGACTGGAAGGTTTCTGCTATCACCAGGGTCATTGTAGCTACAATAACACATTGTTTCACACTTTCAAGTGATTCAGACATGAATGGATTTGTTTGGCCAACGAGATAAAGCATCCCCAAAGTATTAAGAAATGTCTGTGAGTGCATAAATCAGATGTTTTCGATTGTAAGAGGATGTATAACGCGACAGCTTTTTGGAGCTGCCTCCATCTGATGCTTCCACATCTGTTGATCATCATCTTGTCAGAGCGAAGAGGCTGTGAGCTGTAAAGGGATAACAGTTTGCCTTGTAAGAATGCTTCATTGATTTTTATTAACACTGGTTGTTAGCTCTACCTGCTGGTATCTGCTTAGCTCAGCCTGGGGCGTTCAGTAGCAATTTCAGAGCCGATCCTAGAGAAAGGGATGGGTAAATAAACATCACCGAGCTCCCCCTGCATGCAGCGGGGATGATGTCTTTATGGCTTATTGTGAAGGAAGCAGCACGTCGGTATTTCATAAAACAAACTGAGAAATAATTAAATGTTAATTCTCCTACGGGAGCACGGAGTTGGCGCGATTACGCAGTAACAGCCCTTGTGCTGGAGAGGGGCTTTCTGCAGGGTCAGGTTAGAAGTTCAGCAAGTCTGAAGGAGAAACGTGGTGTTTACCTAGGCTGCTCAGGGTTGCTTCGGGTTTCTGAAAAGCCAGGAATTGATTTTAAACTTGGCAGCTTCTACATAAAGGAGCCATTTTATTTGTGCAAGTTCACTCTTCTGATTTGGTTAAAAACGCTGGAATAATTACTATTGTGATCTACATCCAGCTTCCTGCCTGACAGATGTCAACAGTGTGTACCCTGAATTCTCAGAAGCCATTTATCATGGCAGCACTGTAACTGCTTTCCCAAGAAATAACAGTGATTCGCAGTACCCCTAATTTGTTATCTCTTTCTTAGAGCCTGCTACTGCGACCGGCATAAGCAAACCCATATGCCCAACATTTCTTCTGTTTTGGCACAGTGTAGTCCCTCTTCAATTGTTTCTTCTCTTCTACCCTCTGAACCGATGCTTGTTTTTCCTATTCATAGGGGAAAGCCATTTAAAAATGATTGCTATTTTCATTTGTCCAAAACCAGTGAATCAGTGATCAGTCTCTAAACGAGTAGGACAATTTTTTTATTTTAAAATTGCCTCTTGAAATTGAGTTTAAGTAATAAAAAATATTCAGAGTAGGTGGTTGAAGGACTTCAAGATTAAAGTATGGGTTATACATTTGCAAATGCATTTACTTTTGGCAGGACTGTGTTGGCAGGGCCTAATCTGGAGCCTGTATTTTGTACCTGGAGCTTTCTTTCAGCCTAAGAAGCAAATTCCATTTTCAGTATTCTTCAGGCTTTTAGATTCTTTCTGGTTTGAAATGAGAGAAGACACTAAAATTGGCACCAGCAGTGTAGGAGCTGGCTCAATGCAAAGTAAAAACATCCCACCATCCTCAGATCCTATGGCTTTGGTCATAAGCTTCCTCACGCATCTTCCCTGGTCTGGCTTTCACAGTGTCTCCAGGCAACTTTTTAAACAAAATCCTCCTTAGAAATAGATATAGAAAACAGTAGATATATCTTGGAGTCTGTGTTTTCAATTTCTGACCATAGAATTTGGGCAATCACTTCTCTTAGCAAGTCTTGCCTTCAGACTAGGGTCAAGAGATCTATCTTGCTAGAGCCAGCAGAAAGCCGTGGGTTGTCCAAAGAGCTCTGACATATAGGGTGCTCCAAGTCAGTATCACTCTTCTGTAAGCTAGAGACAACACAATTCCCTGGGCCTTGATTTGGATGATATTTCAGATTTAGCAGTAAGATGTACGATCATAGAATTATAGAATATCCAAAGTTAGAAGAGACCCACAGAGACCACTGAATCCAACCCTGGCCCCACAGAGCACCACTCAAACCCAAACCCTACGTCTCCTTGAGCTTCAGCAGCTCGGAGACATGCCCACTGCCCTTTGGAGCAGAACCTTTTCCTAACCTCCACCTGACCCCCCAAACAGTGCAGCTCCATGCTCTTTTAATTATGATAACACACAGATGCCAAGGTTGCCGGTGCTTGTCTGAGCACACGGAGCAGCCCATGTGTGCATACATCTGAGGGGCTGATAACCTGAAACACACTGCTGGGCCAGTCAGGAGGATGCTCTTGCTATTCAATTCACATAGCGTGTTGAAGATGCAGATGAGTTTAATTTATATTTAATCAGCCTCTGCAAACAGTAATCACTGGAGAGGTTTTCCATACAACACGCAGTGATTATGCTTATTACAGTGCTACTGTTCATACTGACAAAGCTGGGGGTCTCTCAGCCCCTCCATTTGAAATCTTTCACTCTGGAGGTTTTAATGTTTGCTGTAGAACACCCTGCAGGGTGGGATTTGAAGAATCAGGGCATGGCCCAGTAGCAGCAACACTCAATCATGAGAGAGGGAATGGCCTAAAGCTGAGTGCTAAGGGAGGTTCAGGTTGGATATTAAGAAACATTGCTTCTCCAAAAGAGTGGTCAGGTACCAGAACAGGCTGCCCAGAAGGGTGTTGGAGTCACCATCCATGGAAGTGTTTAAAAACCATGGAGATGTGGCACTGAGGGACGTGGGCAGCAGGCACTATTGGTGGTAGGTGGACAGTTGGGCTGGATGATCTTAGAAGTCTTTTCCAACCTTAATGATTCTATGGTTCTGTGTTCTCCTTGGGACTGAGAATTGCCTCTGCTTTGTCCCAGTGGCTGTCCTGGGAGTCAAGATGAGGCTGAGCCTCACCGTATGCTAGAGAAGCCCATAACTAGAGATCCCTAACGCAGGTATTTATAGTGGTGGTTTTGCCCAAGGATCTGTGGGTGTGAAGTTCAGCCCTCCAGTCCTGCAACTGTGATGAACTTTGACTAACAACTGATGAGTCAAAACCGGACACGTGGGGCCTGTGCAGAGGGCTTTTTTGGCTTCTTCATTGAAACAGGACCTTATTGACTGATCAAACTCGCCAGCTTCAGAAGGACAGGGGCTGAAAACTGATGGGCTGAGGCAAACTCTTGAATTTTTAAGGAGCTACTCTAAGGAACTGGAGCTTTTGCACAACTTATCCATCCAGGAGTTTCCACTATTTGTCCACATATACATTTTAGCTGAAGCCTAGAAGCAATCCACTACCAGCAAGCAATCCAGGGAGCACCGCTGAATGCTTGAAGTGGTCCCCAGTCCTATCTGTGCAGCCACAGAAAATGTGCTTGCCAGCATCATCAGCATCATGCTACAGGTTGCTGACCCGGTGGTTATGCTGTTGCACTGCATTTGTCTCTCTAGTGACAGTTTGGTCGGCCTGTGATTATCTCAGTTTTCTGTCATTACATGAGAACTATTTTTGACAGCTTACTCTAAAGCCATCTCATTACAGGCAAATAGAGATCTAAACAGAAATTGGGGTTAAAAGACTTCTATTACAGTGTGGCAGGCGTGCACTTGGCATCTTCAGTCTGATACTACCGCACTTGTAATACTGTGGGCACTCATGGCATTTCCAAGAGGATTTATCCTCCTGCCCTTTGTGGAGGTGGTGGTAGAGCAGGGTCTTCACTCATTGTAAGTGGTGCTATAGGAACAATAAAGTCATAGAATGATAGAGTGGTTTGTGTTGGAATGGTCACTCCCTCATAGCCAGTGACAAGAGGAATAGGTGGCAATGGGATCACCTGTTTTCAACCATTTCTTTGCTGTTTATTGCCCAGATCTTCGCATCTGTATTATTAGTTCCTTAATTGTATCCTTTCTTTCCCCTTCTTCCCCCCTCAATCTCCTGTATGCTTAGCAATTGGCATGAAAGCATCTCAGCTCCTCAACAGACAGCCTCCTTTCTGAGTAAAGATTAAAAATGGAAATTTTTAGTACAGAATGTGCTGTTTCAGAAAGTTGAAAAGAAGTTGGGAGACTGATGTGCAGCATCCAGCAGCCTCAGTGCGAGCAGCAGCGATCAACATCTGCTGTAATTACTTTCTTTAGAACTTTACAAATGTACTGATAATTTTGGTGGAAGGAAGAATAAATGGGGAAAGATCTGGAAGATTGTCTTGGTGAATTTTTTAATTAAAATGTTTTTGATTAAAAAAAAAAAAAAACTCTCAAAGAAGCAATTAAAACAACATAATATTAAGCCTATACTTTCAGGGGAAAGCCTTCCCAGGATTAAGTAGCTTTCACCAAATAAATTACTGCCTCTGGATTTGCATTAGCAAATACTTTCTATAGATGTTAATCAGGAAGAAGTGTGCAATGAGTGGATGTGATCTGAGCCATCCTGCAGGGTGATGGGCACAGTGTGCATCACTGGAGGAAGGCATCGCGTCTAACTGAAGCCACTGCCTGCCGGGAGCTTTGAACATCAGCAGCCCATTGATGGCAAGCAGATATAAATGGGGCCATGCCTGAATTTTATTTTGACTACAGAAAGCTTTCTTTCTTCACTATTTGTATTCCAATAATTAAATTTGAGGCCTTGGCCAGACTCCATTTAAACAAAGCAAAGAGCCAGGGTGTGAAATACTGCGCTGTGTGATGACCTAATCCAAATCCCACCAAGTCTGGGAATGTTTCCATTGACTCCCCAGGAGCTGGATCAAACCCGCACAGTTCTCCCATGGCATCCAATACCTAAAACCTCCTGGTGGCACAGCTGAAGCATGGGGCTTCTGGATGCTATTTTCCTCTGCTGTGTAGATGGCACTGAAATAACATGCGAGCTAAAGAAGCTTTGGCAAACCTGGAGCCTGCCTGTGGGCTCTTTGTGTGGTGGGCTAGAGCAGTTTGCTCACAGCCTGGATGTGGTATGTTTTTCTATTTTAAAGTTTGTTTTCTCCCTTCAGCCAGTGGATTTCCCAGTGGTATCATACCAGATGCTGCATCACTGTGCTTCTCCTTGCTGAGGGCAGTGATGCAGTGAGTTTTTAACTCCTGAACTGTTCTGGGGGCTGAAATGCAATGTGCAAACATGTGCTTCCATTGAGCACATGGACTCCAGCACTCTGATTATGAACACTGTTTGGTCTTCTTTAAGAGGAGAGGGATGTAGAACCACTATCTCCTACCAACAGTGAATTTCTTTGATTACTCACTTGTTCCCAAGATGAATATATAGGAATTCCTGTGACACATTTTGATTCATTCCTATAACGAATTCAAGCTCACTCTTAAACCATTCATTAAGCAGCTCCCCACTTATATAACAGAAATGGTCAAATAGAGTGTGCAGTGTCATTTTTTTTTACTATAGGATCACAAATTTTGTGAACAGGTTTCCTGTATCACTTGCTTTTCAGTGGTAATCCACGGACAGATAACTGCTCATATCAAAAATTGTGATGGTTCCAGAAATAAGGAACACTTATTTACACATCCAGAAATAAGGAGCCGCCAGGCTGTCATCCAAATACTTACAATTAATAAATAATGTGAATCCATGAAATGGAGTGTGAAACGTATCACTGATTGGGGAAAAGCACTCATTTTTTAGAGTTCAAATGGAGGAACCAGAGCTGCAAAAATGGTCAGGTCTAGGGAAAGCAGTACAGCTCGATTCCAAGGACAAGGTGGAGAAGATACTCTCCATATGGGCAAGATGGGAGCTTTGGGGTTGCACTGTTTCTCCCAGCAGTCTATCTACTGTGATGGGTCCACCTGGATGAAGACTGCCTGATCAGCTATTTCTTTTCAAACTTAAATTTAGGTACCACTACAAGCAATGCTGAGGACAGTCATCAACCTGGTCCTTCTCTCCTCCAGCCAAATGGTCTGCAGGACATGGTGGGCATTGAGGACCGGCAGCTGTGGGAAATGGCCCACAGTGAAATGAAGAGATGTGGATTTGCTAAGAGAACAGCTGCTGTTCAGTACACGAGTGTGGTTAAGCTGCACAGAACAGCTCTCATAGCATGAGGCCTTGGCAGCAGCAGAGCCAGGATTAAAACCTGTGGTCAGTGCACTCTTCCCAGCAGCAAGTCACTGGACCCAGGCCCACCTGAGTTCAGAAACAGGCCCTGACTCCCCAGTAGGTCTAAGAAGAGTGGTTTTGAGCCTTTAAGCAAGCGCCAAGGAACAGCACATGGCATGGCCTGACCCTTTGAGATCTGCGTGTGGTGCCCACCAACCACACCAGTCTTGGTTTTGACTTCCATCACTTCCAGAGGAGAAGTGAAATTCATCTCTTTGGCATGCTAACGAACCCTGTGCATCTGTTTTGCTCTTGAAGCGTTGATCTCAGCTCTGAACAGCCAAGGCATCTCTTCAGCCAGGAGCTCTTTTTGTAATAACAGCCTTTAAAATATGTAAATCTATTTTCAAAGCAAAATAAAAAACTCAAATGTTCATGTATCTCTAGGAAGGAAGAAAGGGGCCCTGTCCTAATATTTTATGCAAATCTTGCTTTAGCTCTTGTACTTGGGCATGAATAAATATCAATGACTGCTTCAAAATGAGGGGAAAAAAACTCCATCCTTCATCAAAAGAAAAAAACCTTTATTTCTATTGCATAAATAATGGTAAAATTAAAATCTTTTTATACAGATTATATATTTACAGTAGTGTTTGGTTAGAGGAAACAGCCGATACATATGGCATTCGGTTTTCCTTTTATACACGTCTTTATACACTTGGGTAACTTGCAATAACATAGGATTTATTTAAGTTGCATGCCAAGTTAATTTATATTAATATTTACAGTGTTTTGTACAAAGTGATTTCTATTTTTTTTTTATTTTTTACTATTATGCTGCTGACTTTGTGAGTTGTTGTCTTTAATCAAAATGCCATGTCTTCTGTTAACAAGCAGAAATGGTCAGTTTTCAACAATGGATGGCTTGAAACCAGTGAGAAACGAAACGATGACAAGAAGGAGACGAATGCATTAATGAAGCACTTCCTAGAGATGAATCAGGAGTTATTGATTACTTAGATCCTAGCATGGATTAAATGGCAACAGGCTGGATTCTGGGCTTATCCCAGTTTAAGCCAATTAACTCTAATGAGTTACTTCTCATTTTCTCTGGAGTCCGAGAGGAACTTCAGCTTTTTTCCTCCCACCACCCCAATTAAAATCTGAGAGAACAAGAGCTGCTGCATGAAGCTGAAGTAACTTTGGCTCTTCTGACAGAGATGGTGGGAAACGTAATGCTATTCTTGGGCTGGGGGAATGTGCCTTTATTTGAAGATTGCTGTCAAATGGCAACCCCAGGAACTGATGCTGCAAACACATTGGCAGCACGGTTTGGGTTTGGTGGGACTGCTCACAGGACAGACAAGACATGCCTAAGTGCTGGCAAGACCAGAGGGGTAGCTAGCTCAACAGCTTCAAATGGGACAGCCAAATGTCTACTTGCTGGCCAACGAAGATAGAAGACCAGCTGGTAACGGAAAGTTGCAGTTGGGAGCTCACCTAACACACTGTACAATGAGCAAAGGTTGAAGATGCTTATTTGTGATGCTGGCAAAGACTGGCCATGAGCAGCTGTACGAAATAACTGGATGGAAAATGGAAGTTTCATTTAATAATGCTCTTCAAGGCTACAAAGTTATTTTGGTCTGTCTTGACAGAAAATACAAATCCTAAGGTATTTTCATCATCAGATTGTCAAGAGCTGATCGTTAGATTCAAAGGATATATATATATTTTTTCCTTTTTCCTCTCTTTTCCTCCTTTTTAGGGCTGAAATTCCTTACTAGTGAAGATATCAAATTGAGACATTTTTCAGACTTTTGCCACTGGAGAGATAGTAGTAAAGTATTCTTCCAATTAGAGTGTTGTTGTCAGATTTTCTGTCCATCTTGCTTTTGGTGAAGCTCTGCATTTTGTAGAGCTGCCTAAATCATCCTACTTGAACTGGAGATAAGCAAGATTATTTCTTGATAGCAACCAACAATACAGAAAGATTAAAGTGTTTTGAGTCTTTTCTTTTTCTGTATTAAATTCCTTAGTTCCTGGGAAAGTAATAGGTTCTAAGTGATGCCAAGGAAATGTAATTGCACTGTCAGAACTCGATGCAGTAAAATAATAGATTGAAAATCAGCAAGTTCTGTACATCTTCATCTATGGAATGTAAGCATGATTCAGAGCCAAGATAAAAGATACTTCATCAGATTCTCATTTTAGAAGAGTTGGTTTTTCTTCTTTCAAACAGTCATCCATAAAGCAGAAACTAAATAATTTATTACACGGGTGGGTAAAATAGGGAACTTCATTCTTAGTGATCTTAATATATTCCTCCTACTGCTTCTCTCTTTGCAGATCTAAGTCTGACTCGGGACTGTGAACCTCTTGCTTTTGTGTGATGACAGCCCTTGGCAAAGCTATTTGCTTGTGCACGTGTGTGCTACGTGCAGGATAAGAGAGTCTTTCATGGAAAAAGTTTCTGTGTACCGGGCACCTCACAAAGCATTGTGTCATCCCAAGCAAAGCCAGCACTAAACCTTGGATGGCCTTGGACAGTCCTCTGAGTGTCCCAGGAGATGTTTTGGTCTTTTGCAGCAGGTAGAAAGATAAGTGTTCTTTCCATAGAATAAAGTGCTTGCCAGTAGGTACTTTGCTCATCCAAATCTGTCAAAAAGACTTCATCCATCTCAAGTAGCACCGTTAGGAATGCTTTTTATCTGCTCTTGATTCACTTCCCTACTATTCTATGTCTTACGGGGGAAGGACCAAAAAACCTCCTCATTTACTTGGTCTCAGCTTAAAACAGCACATATGTACGTATCTATTCTATCACAGAGCTGATGGAAATCTCTGTTGTGAAGCTACCAGCATCCAGCCCTACTGGTTAATCATATCCAAAGTGTGCTCCCAACAAACACCAAACATCGTGTATGAAACCTCTGGGCACACGATGCCCTAACATTCAGCTCTAACTTCCCTGGGTGCAGTGAGAGCAGTCTGGTCTCCCATCTCCCACTCCTTCTGCTCCTTGGCCTGAGGAGTTTGTGAGCCCATCAGCATGGGGTGCCCAAAACAGTCACAGGCACATTTGTGAAGTGGGAAAAATAATGATTTTTTCCTCATTAACTTCTCCAGAAGCAGATGCCTCGTGTCGCCTTCAAAGCCACAAATGGCTGATAGCAAAGAAGCGCTGTGCTGGGCAGAAGCAATAAGCCACGTTCCACCCACTGGGGATTGGTCCCTTCATGGAGGACCTGCCCAACAAGCACAGGACAGCTTGTGTTGAGCAATGCTTACACTGCCTTAATTTCATTTGCTCCCAAGCCAAACCAAATCAAAGCCTCTCTCAAGCTAGAACAATCACAGCCACTTCAAATCATTCCCTGCATGCCAATCTGTTTAATTACACACCTTTTATTCATTTTTATTTTTTTACGGCTAAGCCAACAGAGTTGCCTTTGGGGTGCTCAGAGTTTGTTGATAATTTGCTCATCTTTGAGCTGAAAGGCTGTCCTGGGCTGCTGGGAGTCGTTTGTCCAGCCTTGGCTTGGCTGGGAGTCTGCAATTGCTGCGTGTTGCTCCGACTTTGTGGCACACATGTCACGAACAGTGAGGGTTGCCATAGCAATATCCTTTTCATACAGAATTGCAGTGCTGAAAAGACACTTAAATTCTCATGTAACTGGCAAGAGCATAAGTTTAGTGCTTTTTCTGACAGCTCTACCTAGCTGCTGCAGTCTGGGTATTTTTTAAAGTATGTTAATTAGCACTTAAATAAGTTTTTTTTTTCCTTTCTTCTTCTTCTTCTTTTTTTTTTTTTTTTTTTTAAGTAGGGGATGTGGGTTTTTTATTTTTATTTCTTTATTCTTATACTTTCTTCCTCCTAAACCTTTGCCATCAGGTTCCAATCAAAATTTTATCGCTCTATTTTTACCTACTGTCTGTAAAAGCAATAAAAAGTCCTTTTTTCCCCCCCCGCTTATGAAGGAGGAAAAAGAAAAAAAAAAAGATAAATGGATGTTATATAAATGGAACCAGGAAGATAAGTAGGAGACAAAGGTTCAGTGCTGCTGGCTAGGAAGGATGGGAAAGCGTCACTGGAAGTTGCTTGGGAGAGGAAGGGTTGAAATGGTGTGGCCTGATCCATCCTACATTGCCACTAGCTACTTGATGAGCCCAACTAATGAAAGAAGGAATAGCTTCAGGATGCTTTAGATGAAGAAAGGCTGGTCTAGGAAGGAAAAGGAGACCTCTGCAAAGACATGGCACTCATTCATAGTGGATACATTGGGTTCCCCACAGAAAAAAAGTAAAACTAAAAATCCCCAAATCCCGTACCCAGTAAAATCAGTGGGGAGTTTTGCAATGAACTCTACTGACCCCAGGCTATGGCTTTTACCAATATATTAATTATAGGTTTGGTTTTACAAATGGATGTTCAAGGTGAAGAACTGTGCTGAACAATGACTGTATTTACAAAAGTTTTCATGAAACATGCGTGTAGAAATTACAGAGCCTTCCAGAAATCTTGAAGGAATGGAAAAGATTATCTTGTCTGTAAGGTAGCTGTTATAATTGGAGTCTGCCTGGTGTTAGCTGTCGGATGAGTGAGAAGAATGTGGAGAAATGCCTGCTCTACGTGTTTTCTTTGGAGCTGCTGAGTTGAGAGGGGCTGGTGGGTTGGTGCCCACTTCAGCTCCAGCTCCATCTGCTCTGCTTCCCACGTTCACTCCAGCACTGTCCCAGAGGAAAACAAACAAACAAAAAATAAACACCAAAAAAGAAAAAAAAAAAAAAAGGTAGTAAGTACCACTCAGTGGCAATGTTTGGGCTTCTTTTTTGCTGTTCCCACCTTTAATACGCCCCTGAGACCTGAAAACATGGATGACAGTCCCCTCAAAAGGACCTCCAAGATCCTTTTTTGCAACGTCCAACATAGCAAGCTTTGGGAGCAACCCTGAGTTCCCCATCAGTGAATCCTGCGCTCAGAGCTTGCCTATCATTTTCTGCTGTTGGTTTGAAGTCTGGTCCTGCCCTACAGCAAACACAAATCCCTCCATCTTCTGTGAGATGCAACAATTTCTGCACAGTATTTTGTAGCTGACCTCTATTAGTCACAGCAGAACAGAAATACAGAAATGTGTGTTTGTGAAAGGCAGAAAAACGACTCAGCTGCCTTGGAAATGACAGCTGTCATCTTTGGAGATGGAGGGGGGCACCAAGAAAACAGCAGCGTTGTGAAGGTGATAAATAGCAACACGCGCCTAAAGGCAAAATCCTAAACAGATACATGAGATCTAAGGGGAAGTGGGAGACAGAAAAATGGGAAGTACATTTTCACATCAGGTTACTAGAAAAATACAGGTTAAATGAACTAGTAACCAAGAACAAAGAGCAGAAATGAGTCTTTGGGATGGATCCAGGCTTGAGACAATGGCCACCATGTAGGACAAGTGAAGCTCACGGTCCACATTCCCTTTGGGAGCCATCCTGCCCCTTCTCAAGACACAGGAAACAGTCCTCTACATTCACAGGAGTGAGATCTCGCTGTTCCATCATGTTTCTGGAGCTCATCCAGCTGGCAGCAGAAACCACCGCCGCTCCAACCCCGCACCAATGCTCCCCGTGCACCAAATGCAGCCATCACCCATCAGGGCAAGGGAACCAGATCCCTCCTGGAGTAATACACGGGTGTACAGTTCATCTGAAGGTAAATGCAAAGATTTGTGTTGGATTTAAAAGCAGAAATGCTTTCAGATGTAATCCTGGCACCATGGGACACGTTGTGCCTCTGGTCTGCATCATTCCATCCTCTTCTTGCTGCTCATTAAAATCTCTTCCAGGAAAAATAACTAACACTTGTGGGATCTGAAAGTCTGACACACTACGGAACATATGGCGGTATGCTCGAGTTTGATTCCTTCTTTTCTTGCAGCAGCCTGATTTTCTGATCACCTTCTTTCAGCCTGTCCGTGGGATATGCAGTGGTGACGACGGTGGGACCGTGAGGGATGGAGTGACTTGCTGGTCAAATCACCTCACCATAGAGGTGAAAATGTAACCACTTCCATGAGTAGGTGTTGGATGCAGAGGTTTCACTGCGATTGCAACAATGAATTAAGTAAAAATTGGGCAGTCGAAGAGCAGGGAGAAAAGCTCAGAGCTTTCTCAGTGGTTTTGGTCTCAATAAGGTTATTGAAGACTGTTACAGCAGAAGGGCAAAACTACTGGAAAGAAAACGTTGAATATGCAGATGGCACCAAACAGAGGGATTTTCAACTGGCGCTGGTGGTTGCAGAGCTGGCTGGAAGACTGCACGAATCTCAGGAATGCCCGTGTGGGGAAGTGGGTGGTGGTTCTTAAGCCCTGATTCTCGGTGGGAAAAAATGGCAAACAGACTCCTGCTACCCCACAGTCTTGTGTCAAAGGCGACGTTTGTGAAGCAAAAATAGAAATTCTGTATGATGCTGGCGAATTTTCCTCTTCTTTACTCCGAAAATACTGTACAAGGATGCTCTAGCTCCCCTCTAATGCCGTAAACTCAAAGGCATGGTCATAAGGGAAAAACAAGGTGAAGCCAAAGTACGTGAAACAAAACGAACAGGACTTGCTTGTGGCAATGCTACGACCAACTTCCTGGGAAGGTGGGCCTGCCGGGGAGCTATGCGGCACAGTCAGTCGGCCCCTAGGTTAAAAGACAGCCCCGCTGCAGCGAGTCACAGGGCTGTGCCTCCTTACAACTGCAAAGCAGACTGCTGGGTGAAAGCGTCTTCCAAGTTACCGTTGCTGTTCTGAAGCAATAATTCGGGACTTCCGTACGTTTATTTTTTTATTTTTATTGCATTAGGAAACAAAAAACCTTTAAAGCGTTAAGACAGCCCTTTTATGTCCCTGCCAAAAGGATGTGGTTGATTCACAAGACACGTTACGCTGCTGGCCCCAGGCTCCTTGTCGAATGGTGCGTTATCTGCCCGCCTCTGTCTCTTTGCCGTGTGAGAGTCGGTTCGGGGGAAGCTCACCCGGTGGCATGCGCATGCATGGTCAGTTTGGGTCACAGTGTCATGGTGAGAGGCTACTCCATGCCGCTCCGCAGGATCTGGTTGGCCGCAATCAGCATCACGCTTATAATAAAGGCCATGGCAAATGCGCAGATAAGGCTCTTCCGGACGCAGGTCTGTCTGTTCTGCTTCTGGGCGTGCACTGCAGAAAGACAAGGGAAGGTTGAGCTACTTGGACAAAGAAACATCTCTGCCACGAGCAGCTGAGCTCAGAAATTCTTCTTAACTCTACGTGCACACAGCCCTGCCCACACCTTGAACCTACCCTGGGAAGGGAACACACCCTATGCTGGCCAAGTCCTACCTCTCCTTGAAGACCAGTGGAGACCATTAGAGGGTGAGTACTTTGGGGACAACTCCAAACAATGAACCTTACCTCTGGGCAGCCTGGTCTGGTGATTGGTGACCCTGCACATAGCAGAGGGGTTGAAACTTTGATGATCTTTGAGGTCCTTTTCAACCCAGGCCATTCTATGATTCTATGATTCTATGACTACTTCCAAACCAGTTTTCCTACCAGACCACCCTCTCATACTGCAGGAAGCCCCTTCTCACACACATTGGCTTTAAAACCCTCCAGACGCTTGAAAATTTAAGTGTTTCAGTTTGATCTGAGTAGTTCCTTCTAAGCTCCTTATGAAGTTCTCTATGCGCTCATTTTATCAGAAATACTGGTCCTCGCAAATCCCCTTAGGTTTTTCCGCTTATAGGTCAACTGGGAGTGAGTACAGATTCAAGATGTGCTCCCAACAACACTCAAAAAACCCACTGTGATCACTCCCATGAATATACATAGCACATTAGTCTATTTTTTTTTAACTGTTTTTAGGTTTTCAGTGCCTAAGCAAAATCAGACTTATTAAGAACCCTTTGAAACGAATGCTTGCAGAACAGTTATCAAAGGAGGTGAGGGTAATTTGCAGCAGTTAAAATGCAGTCAGAGCTAGGATTTTTAGTATTTGACATATTTTATTTAATTATGTTTTTAAGATCAGCAGAAGGATACACTTCGTGATCTGTGAAAACAGAAAACTTGTTATCCCTTCTCTTCCTTTACGTGCATGGCATGATCAATCCCCTCTCTGAGAATACCAGAGCAACACTGGGGCACCACAAAAATCAGCGTCTGAAAAGGCTCTGGAGTTTCTGAAAGGTGAATTCAGAAAGGCAGAGAATCCTCATGCAGGTGATGCCCTGCCAGTATGAGCAGTGCTGGGACTTGCTATACCCTGCTCATCACCTCTCCTAAATTACAGCTTTCTGCTTGCACAGCTCTACCCCCTCACTCCTCTGTTTGCTCTTATATTACACACACAGGATCAACATGGTAGCACTGTGCACGATGCCCCAGCGCTCTGAGCATCCTGTTAAATAACAGCCTTGGTTATTCCTTTCTAATTTTTGTTATTTCTGCACTTTGAAAAACTCTCCCAGCCAGGCAGAACGGTGACATAAGCCACTGTGATCAGTGCTGCTGCTCAGCGCTGGGCTCTGTTGCCTATTACCATGGATAGGAGAGCAGCTGAAGACTGGCCAAGACTTTCTCTGGTGGCATCTTTCCTCCCAAAGGAAAGAAGTAAAGCATATCCAGTGATTCTTGCAGGAATGTTTCTGAAGCAAACCATTTTTTCAGTCTTCTGACAAGTAAAAATAGTGATTTAAGGCAGCAGGATCCAGGTAAGTAATTGGTACTGTTCTTCACCAACTAAGAAGCTGAAGTTGCTGACTTTCTTCATTGTGAACACAGTCATGTGCAGCTCTGGGATCAGTCTGTGAATCATCTTCTTAAATATGAAAACCTTTTTGCCCTCCCTGCAACTTATGACTTTTTCCCTCAATTACCTCATTTCTCCAAATTCACCTCCATTTTGAACACGGCATCTGTTCTTTTTCCTACTGGCTTCCAGAGAGGGCATTGTCACAGGCCTGGAGACTTGATCTGCGTTGCATTTTCACAGAATCATAGAATCATTAAGGTTGGAAAAGACCTCTAAGATCACCTGGTTCAACCATCCATCTAACACCAATATTGCCCACTGACCCACATCCCCTGGTGCCACATCTCCGTGCTTCTGGAACACCTCCAGGGCAGTGACTCCACCACATCCCTGGGCAGCCTGTGTCAGTGCCTGGCCACTCTTTCAGAGAACTTTTTCCTAACGTCCATCCACTTGACAATAGCAGTTTTTACTGCCCATGGGATGTGCAGAAGCTTGGAATTCAGCTGGTTCCTTGAACATGGTCAGAGCCAGAGCCTCCTCCTGAGATGTACAAGCCTGTTCCTAGCAGGGAAAGCAACTCCTAGCAATTCCCAACATAAAGGAAATCTAAAGAAGCACACTGAGGCTCATCCTTCATCTTCCCAACGTGCTGGCTGGCAAGACTTCGTCAAGGGGTGGCAGATACACACTGCCATGGCTGCAATTCCTCCAGAAGATACAGGCTCAACACGTCCAGCCTGTTTTGGAGCACATTGGATCATTGGGTCTGACTGCCAGACTGGTCACAATGCCCACAGTGGTCTTGGGATGCTCAAGGGAGAGCACTGAGAGCCTGCAGAAAAAGGCACTCAGGCCACATCACTGTAACCATCCAGCACCCATTTACCTTTAGCTCAATGTCACGAGCATTTTGATAAAGAGAACTGCCAGACAGACAATTTTTGTGCTACAAATTTTTGTTAGTGCAATGTCACTCCAAACAGTTGTCCTTTCCTTGTATCTCTTCCCATTAAAGCATGCAGTCCTCTTGGCTCTCAGCCTTGCTCTCTTGCCCTAAGCATTAACATAAATAGTGAGAAAAGCAGAAAATATAACTGCACCTCCCTTCTGGTTGTGTTCTTCATTGTCAGGGCTGGTATGAGTTGCTGGTACTGGGGAGCTGGGCATTTTCACTGCCTTGCTCTTCATCAAGTAGAAGGCTAACAAAACTCCCTGGAAATGTGTAAGAGGACAAGTTGTAATGTGAGCCTAGAGCTGACATCTTGCAAATGACTCTCATGTTCAGAGCAAGCTGAACAAAATCCTGGACTTGTCTCTGACCATAATATGAGTTTTATACTTCATTTACAGTGTGTGTGGCTGCATGTGAGTATGAGAGAGAGAAGTAGTGCACATTATCTGTGTTGATCTACAATGAATATTATAAATCTTTTTTTTGAAGGCCTTATTATTACAAGAAGCCAAAATGGTCAGGTTAGGATAAAGAGAGAAATGTGCATTTCTGCTGATGGCAAAAGTACCTATGCAGTGCTGCTTGGCACTTGACTGGCTTCAGTGCTTTCAGATTGGTGGGGCTCTTCAGATATTTCCATGCTCTATCCATTTATCAGCTAGGCAGAGCTGGCTGATCTCAGGTGTGCAGAATGGAGAAGGGTCTCAGGACTCCGTTTTGGTGGCAACAACACACCCAGTGTTGATGGTGGGTGCAGAGCTCCTGTTGCAGCAAGGAACTGAAGGTACCTGTCCTCCCCAACCTCAGTGAAAATCACCAGGGCTCATCTTGGCTTCATTCTTACCCATACTTAAAGCCACTTTAATGGGGTGGATGAAATGTACATAAATATAGATGTAAATCTCTAGTTAAGTCTCTTTAGGCTACCTTTATAGTTAAAAGAAGCAGTTGCTTTTTACAGTGCTGCTCACCTCATTCCAATGCAGTGCTTCAAATAAATTAGAGGGGTTGTACTCAAAAGCATCTCCTTCACTCTGCTAATTAACAAATGGGCAAAGAGCAACTAACCTACATGGAGACACTTAAAGCCAGGCTGAGATGCTGTCCAACATGCTTCACAACAGCTCTCCCTTAGTGCCAGCAGAGGCCTTGTCATTCTGAGCCCTGCAGGGAACTCAGTGTGTGGGAAATGGGAATGCTTTGGTCTCCTTCAGCACAAGGAGATCCTTCAGGTAATGGCATGTCCACAGCCAAGGGCTGCAGGACATCTCTTGCTCTCAGCCTGCCTTCCCTAGGAGAAATGCTCCTGTCAGAGCTGCTGCAGACCAGAACCATCCCCTTCCTCTGGGACCTGCAGCACAACTTAGTGTCTTGGTTGACAGTGCTGAGCTGATCTTTAATTCTCTGGTGGGTTTGTGCACTCGTGTGCATTTCCAACAACATCTAAAAAAGGGTCTGTTTTGCTTCTAGGTTCTGCCTAGCACCAGCCATGCCAACATCCCACGAGAAAAGCTGTTCTCGCTGTACTTTTGGAAGCTGGGACTTCCAAAATGAGAAGCTGAGCACTGAAGTTTTCAGACCCATGGTTTTGTGTCTGGGGTGGTTCTCCCCAGTGCTGATGCAACAGTGACAGCTGGAGTACAGCTCCAACAGCTCCATCCATCCATGGATAGAAGCATCCCTTCCTCCCTGCTGCTTGCTTGGCTTGGTTTGAAGACTGTTGCTGCTTGCCTCCTTCCTGCAGGCTTCTTAATATTCATCCATAATCTTCTGCATTTTTTTCTGCAGTATTTAGCAGCGGATGAGTGTGCTGGATGCAGTGTTTGAATCGCATTAATTAGCCAGGCTAAGTTTTGCACTTTGCTTTATTGTAAGATGCTCCAGCACCTCTGCCTGATGCCCCGTCAGAGGCACCAGGTGTGGAAAAGCAGCAGGTGATGCACTCAAACCCTGAGTTCCTCCATAGGTATCTCCCTGGATGATTTGTCTATGTGGTTGTTCCAGCCAGCAACGCTTCGAAGCACCATGAGTTCCTCTGGCAAAGAAAATCCTTCTCCTACGGAGTCTTAAAGTGGTTTCCTTAAGTAAATTTTCCATCTTAGCAAACGTTCTTAGCAGTGGTAAGTGGTTCGGGCTGCATCCCATCTCCAATTCTGATCACTTACACAGCGGTCTTGGGGCACTGCTGAGTGGGTGCTGTACCGAGCAACAGCTGCAAAGCAAAACGTTTCCTTTCCCATATCTCAGCCTGGAGCTCATCCAGTGGTGCTGCTCCACTGCTGACCAGCAGTTCACAGATTTGCCAGGAATCAATAGATTTCTGCACTGCGAATAAATACAGGCTTAAGCTTTGTAGGTGAAATTGTCTGCTATGTTCTTACACTGGGCAATAAAAGACAAAGTTGGCTATGTTTGACACAAATACTCCTTTTCATTTCCTGTAAGGCACTAGAGCTGAGCCATGGGTCTCACTTTCCTGATTGCTCCAAAGTGAAGCTCAGCCCAACTGCCGCCTTGTAGCCATGCAAGCCATCTAATGACAAAGCTGAGCTGAACACAGTCCAAGGAACTACAGGGAAACAAAAGGTTTTTGCTCCACGCTAACTCTGTGGTACATCCAGCATCAGCCTGAGTTTTACAGAGGAAACGGGAAGAGAACTGTACAGAAACATCCTCACCTTCAAACTCTGTTTGGCAATTGCCGGAGTTTTCATTTAAACTCTCCTCCTCGTTGATAATGATGTTCTCGATGTCCTTCATCGTTAGGTGGTCCCGGAAGGCATGGTACAGGATGTGCTTCAGCTCTTCTAGCGTTATCCTCTGCATGTCGAACTGCAGGGAGAGGACTGTGTTAGGCAGGGCAGCAGGAGCAGCACGGTACTGGGATGAAAGCAGGTACGTGGGCACATCCCTGTTCCTCACCCGTGGGTTTTTTTCCAATCTCATTTCAACACCTCAATATAGCTTTGCAAATTTTGCTCTTTGGGGTTCACTGGGCACTAGTAGTGTGAGTATTTCAAATGGACGTTGCTAGAGCTCTTGCCTGCTTACTTACTGCTAGTAGAGCTGTAGAGACAGAGCAGTCCACCCTCAGCCCTGGCCAGCCCAGCAGACTAAATCCCTTAGAAATTCCCATCACTCTTATCATAGCATCATGGTATCATAAAGTTTGAAAAGACCTCTACGATCACCAAGTTCAACCCCAACCCCATCCTACCATGCCCATAACCACGTCTCTCAGTGCCACACCTCCACATTTCCTGAACACCTCCAGGGACGGTGACCCCATCACTCCCTGAGCAGCTGTGCCACTGCAGCACCATTCTTTTGGAGAAGAAATGGGGAGAAAAAATGTTTCCTAATACCCACGCTGAACCTCCCCTAGTGCAATTAAAGCTCATCACTTCTTGTCCTACCACTGTTTCCTACGAGCAGAGTTCGACCCCCACCTCATTCCCTGCCATGAGCCATGATTTTCTCTTTGCCTTGGTGTTCCTCACAACTCAACAGCACAAGCAGAGAACATTTCTCTCATACAAATGTTGTTCCAGTGCACACCAAATAAAAGCTTAAGAGCCAGATTTTTCCTGCAGAGTATGTAAAACACTTTGCAGCAGAGGATCTTTGCACACATGTAAGGTCCACAGTAGTGATATCTGCTAATGGCACACAAGAGAGGGCATGCTCACTAGCTTAACTCTCCGCTGGAGGAAAGGCGATGCAAACCTGTGCCCAATTCTGCAATTGAGAGCATGGCAACAGAGTGTGATCAGATTGCACAGCAGGCACGGTACATCATCAGTCCCCTCTCCTTTCCTCCTGGGCTTTAAGGACAGGACAAATCTTATCAGCTCTGAGCTGCTCAGTGTGTTATCTAAGGTCATCTTCCTCGACCACTGCTGCCCACCTCACTGCACAGAAGTAAAATCATTAGTCCTCAAAGTGAGAGAAATACGTGCACTGGGATTAAACCCAAACCCTGACATGTTTATGTATTTCTGTGTGTTCACAGGCAGAGTTGCATGCATGCATATGTATTTACCCATTTAGCAGCACTGATTCCTACCGTTCTATTTGTTTATTTCATGCACTGATTTAAAACCTGGTGCAGAAAGTCTGCGGAAAAGTGGAGAGTTGGGGCACGGCGGGCAAAGTTCCCATTTTTTGCCTCAGCTGAGTTCACTGTAACCCTGGTTTGGTGGGTTTTGGTTGTTTTGCTGATCTCCTTGCTTCTCAGGGACTCAACATTCAGCTATAAATAGTGAGCACACTGCAATCACCAGCAGCCCCTTGCTGCACTTTACAGCTGAATTGCAAATCCCCCCATATTCATTCACAGATTTCCAGCTTGCTTTGCTGTGCACAAGCAAATCTCATCCCTCACACCTCACTTTCTTTAATGACAAAAGAGCAAGTAAAATGTACAGCCTCATACTTCTCAACTGTGATTAGGGAAAGCATCTCTCCTGGCAAGTAATGGTGTGGAAATTGGGGTCGGTGAGTGCAGTTGTCTGACAGCAATGTCAGGAGCTGTCATTAGCAAAGGTTTGCAGAGTGCCACAGGGCTGCCTGGAGCTTGCAGCCCTCCCGGTTGGTTGCTGCAATGCTGATTACACAGCAGTGCTGTGGATGTGTACCTGTGGGGAAAGCAATGCTTTCTCATGTACCATCCAGTCTTTTTCTCCTGCAAGGTTTTTCTCTTGTGGGAACTCAAGCCTGAACTTGAGCCTTGGTGTATTCCCGAGTCCACCACATGCTAAAAGCCGTAACTTGCCCTATCTGTCCCTTCCTATCAGCAGGAGCAGCCTATCTGCAGCACTGGGGTTATCCTGTCCTGTCTCTACAGAGTGTAATCACAGAATTATAGAATGTCCGGGTTGAAAAGAATCTCAAAGCCTATCCAGTTCCAACCCCTGCTGTGGGCTGGGTGCCCCCACCAGCTCAGGCTGCCCAGGGTCCATCCATAGACTGGGGCACCTCCAGGGATGGGGCTGTTCAACCCATGCTGGACTTTTCTGAAGTCAATACAAACTTCTTGCTGTAGTTTATAGATTTATTTCTATCCCTCTCTGGAGAATTGTCTTTCTAGAAGTTGTCACCAATCTGGATGGATGCTCGCCTGGGAGAGCTCAAGGCCCAGAGCAGCATCTCTGTGAGCTCATGTTTCTTTGTGTCCTTGTTAGAGGACTTCTGCAGGTATGTGTGAGCCTTCTTTAGACTTGCTGGAAGTGCTCTAAGACTTCTTATGGGCAGTGCAGTTGAGCACAAGGGATCTCCTGTATGTGGTGCATCTTGGCCACATGGAGAGCAAAACAGATAGACCATCCCCGGTGTAGAGATATGCCACTCCTTTTCTCTTCCTCCTAGGGGGTTTTTCAGGTCTCCCTTTATGGCAGTATCACTACCAACATGATGTTACAGCTTACTGTGGTGCTTATCTGTTGCCTTGCTTCAGGCTACCTAGATTACAAACACAATCATGGGCATCTGCTTATCTTAACAATGTGGAAACATTAATGACTTGTGGGGTTTGAGGCCCTCCTGTACCAGTTGATCTGTCTAGTGGGAAATAATCCTCCTCTTGGAAGATACGCATCTGTTGCTGTGTCTCCAGTTCTTACTTTTAAGCTTGATGCTGATAGAGGGAGAAATTATTAATTGTTCCATTGCCGCCTTGTCTTCTAGGAAGAGGAAATGTATTAGGAAAAACTTCTTCTCCACAAGATCAGTGATGCAGTGGCACAGCTGCCCAGGAGGGTGGTGGGGTCACCACCCCTGAAGGCATTCCAGAACCATGTAGATGTGGCACTGAGGGACTTGGGCAGTGGGCATGGTGAGGGTGGGCTGGCGTTGGACTTGGGGATCTTAGAGGTCTTTTCTAACCTTAATGATTCTATGATCCCAGATGCGGGTCACTGACAGCAACACTTATTGGCTCCTGCCCTGAGTGCCTGACCTGCTGACACAAGTATTTCCTTGCTCCTGCTTTGCTCTGTGCTCCAGAACTTGCATGCAGGAGGTGTTTCCTCCATTAGATACCTATCAGCACGGGAGTTCGTTCAGACTGGGCATGAGCTCAATGCAGCCAGAGACATCACTGTGCATCGGGTTTGGACTCCCAAGTAATTTCTTCTATTATCCTTGCTCTCCAATCTGGCAGTTTCCCTGATTCACTTTTCAATTACTCTGGCTTTTTATTGTTATAATGACAGTAACCAGGGAGCAACTCGTAACTTTTATTGGCTCTGCTGAGAAGAACTGTGACTGCTGCAAGCTTAAAACTTTCTATAGGATTTATAATTAGGAGAAATCAATGATGTTTCTTCTAAGTTGGTGCTCTCGGAATACACTGGAAGCAATGATATAGAAACAAACTGTTCCTAACGACACACAATGAGCCAAGTGATGCAGTGAGAACCCTGAACGCTACACTGGTTTGTATGTTTGGCACCAGGAGTTGTCCACTGCAGTTTCTGGTAGACTTAAGTCTCTGTAACCATCAGAAATACCTCTGATATTATTGGTTCTGAATGCACACAGCATGAGAGTGCTTGCAGCACACTGTGCAGCTGTTCCTTCAGCCAGACAGGCTTTGAGCTTATAAACCATTGCTCTGGGGGTTTCCTCTTGGACCAACAACTCCTGCTACAAGTTTCCCACAATATATTTTATCTATTTTTCTAACAAAGAGAATGTGCTTCTTAAGGATGAACACTGTCCACCCAAATGTTGCAGTGTCTCTCGTGATCCCCCAGGACAGAGGATAGAGCCATTTCCAAACTTGCAACACGCATCTCGTGTTGGAGCAGAAATGCCATTTTCTGTGTCTCCTCAAATAACTGCTATCTTAAGAACAACCCTAATTTCTTCCACCCACCCTGCTGCTGGCCCCACACCCACAGAAGGAGGGGTGGGAGTCCTGCAGCAGCAGCAGCAATGAAAGCACAGGATGTATTTTGATTGATGAATCTGTGATTCCATGATTCTGTGATTTTGCTGTTCTCCACACACACATCCAGTTGAGGGTGGCTGATTCTATACCATAAGCTGAAGGATCCTCCTGGCTCCTCCTTCTTGCCCTTCTCGAAGGCTATAGCGATGTTGACTATTGTCCAAGACCTTTCAAAGATGATAGAGAGCAGTTTGGCAATCAATTCCCTGCCCCTGCTTGAGCTGTCACTCTGGCAGCAGGATAAGCCCCAGGCCACCTTGCCCTGCATCCATTCCAACACCTGGGGGCTTTCAACAGATCCTCCAGCCCTACCTTGGGGTTAGGGTCACTATCACCTTGGGTACCACTTGCTTTCAGGAATAACCAGCTTCCCTGATGCTGCACCTGAGCATCTCGCTGACTGGGGAGAGGGAATGGCTAACAAGCTCATTTCCATGGTAACAGCCTCATTACTGCAATGGCTACTGCTAATGGGAGATTACTCCATTCTTCCCAGCAGCTTTGTCAGCAGGGAATTGCACATATATTGACAAATTAAAATCAGATTTAAGAGCATATTCACAGCACCCTTAACCCCAAGCTCCTGGCTTAAGTTTCTGCCTCAAAATCTTGCAGCATTCCAATCCAATCTGGCCTGAAGAATACCTCCTGTGTGTCCCCCCCCAGTCACCCTCTGAACTGTGCAGGGACACAGAGGAGTGTGGCTGGGCTGTTTGCAGCTCTGTGAGAGCCACCACGTCCTGCAGGTTACAAGATGTTTGGTGTATGGGCCACAATGTGCTTTTTTACCAGTTTGGCTGTTGCATGCCCAGGCAGAACAGAACCATGCTAAAGAGCAGTTGTTTCCGTGCAGCCCAGAAGCAAGAAACCACTTGCTGTGAGGAGGCCACAGAGGCTTGCTGCAGGTGAGGCTCCTGGTGTGAAGCACAAGGCTGAACCTCCATCCCCATCCCAATCATCTATCTCCATCTGCATCTCCATTCTCATCCTCATTTCCATTCATCTGCATCTCCATCCCCATCCCATTAATCCATCAATCCCCACCATCTCCTTCCCCTTCTCACTGCAACCCCATCCCCACCACCTCCATCCCTACCCCTATCCTCATCCCCATCATCTCCATCCCCATCTTCATCCATCTGTTTCCCACCCATCTCTATCCCCATCATGCAGGCCATTTTTTTTCATTAAGCTCAGCACTGAACTGAGTACTGCTGTTGTTTCTACAATGGAATGATATTTTCTCTCATGAGAAAATGCCAAGCTGTCAAAACCTTAACTGGTTCCTGGTTGTGCCTCAGCTCCATGTGAGGAGGATGTGGATGGAGGGGATGGTGATGGGGATGGAGAGGGGTTCCTCACTCCATCCTGGTGACTGCTGCCTGCTAAGAATTCAGAGCTGCTGGTACCAGCTGGTGCACCAATATACACAGCTCTTACCCCTGAACCACTGGAACAAAGCAACAGACAGCACTGGAAAGGCAGAACTCCTGCAGAGCTGCACAGTCCCTGCCTGTATGAAGCCAGGGATTCCTGCACCCTGTCCTGCTCTCATGGGGAGGTCCACTCATCCCCCTGTTCCAACAGTCAGGGTGCTTCAAACATCATTTTCTAAATACCATTACTTTTACTTATTGCTCCCTCACCCTTAATGCCGGGAGACATTCAGAGAGCATTAAACAAAACTCTTCCATTTTCTGCTTTCCCCATGTGCTGTCCTGCTCCCTGTAATCTCACTGTAGCTGTTATCAGTGGCTCAGGTGCCCGCTCTGCCACTTTGGGTCTCAGAGCTACTGCACAAAATGGCACATCTGACAAGCTGATTTGCCTCACCGAGCCCAAAATATCGTGTTATCCCAGCTCACACCCAAGTGCTTGCTAGGGCAAGCCTGCAGAGCAGGGCTGGGTGCAAGGCGTGCTTGGTACTCGCCGTGTTTCCTTCCCTGGTCCCTCCCCAGTGCTCTGTAGAGATTGCATTAACTTTGCCTGCCATGCCCCTGCTGTACCCAGTGCAGGTCTGGAATATTCCTTAACCTCTCTGGCTGTGTGATCTGGGATTCCTGCATGACTTGGTTCACCACCATGTTTCTGAAACGACCCCACGAAGATGCTGTCAGGTGATGGGAGATGCTCCTGACAGCTGTTCTGCAAAGAAATCCTCTTGTACTGTCCTGGCTGGAGGAAAATGAGCCTGGAGCCACAGCTCCCTCTGCTACATCCCAGCACTCAGCTAGCTGGGTGCCCTCCCGTGCTAGGCACAGACATCACATCTCTAGAGCAGTGTTTTAAGCAGGGGAGTGGGTCAGTGACTGCGCTGATTTTGCTTTGCAGTTGAGATATAATGGTTATTAAACTTGGCTAAGAGGAATTGGCCTCCTGATAGGATAAATCACAGTAACACCTCTGCAGAAAACGGACTACGAATATTAATCCTGGACCCATTCAATTAACTTTAAATAGTTTAACTAAAACACGAAGAAGTGGTTTTCTTCCTTTTTTCTTTTTTAATTAGGAAATGTTCTCAGACTGAAGTACAAATTAACAGGTTCTAATGATTTCTTTTGCCCAGTTTTACAGCTCCCTGGCCTTGCTAACTGTCTCCCAGTCTGATCCCAATCAAAGTGCATAAGTAAATGGATTGCAGCGTGTTGACCTCCGACGTGAGGTCTACGAGAGCCTCTGAGAGGAGAAAACCAATAAGTTTTAATTAGGGCTAAAGCCATGGCACCCTATTTGGGAGTGAGCACCTCCAGCCTACCCCCAGACTGCAATTAGTTCACGACATCCATCAGCTGGATGGGGTGGGACTTTTCTGTGCCAGTGTGAGGGAAAGACACCACCTAACAAAAACAACCTGTCCTGCCTGCTTCATTAAACAGACTGAATTCAACCCACTGCTCTTCTCCCCATGTCTCATGCACTGCTGCTGTCAGCATCACCGCTGCTGAATGAGAGAAGAAAGCAGAAACCCCAGGAAGGTAAATGGACCAGCTGAGTAGACCTGCAGCCCAATGTCTCCTTTAGCCAAAGGGAACCCATATTTTACTTAGTGGTTACGAGTGTTTCAAGAATGCCAGAAATGGATTAGGAAGTGGGACATGCTCCCAAAATGTGTGAAGGACACTGAGAATTCATAAGAGCTTTGCTAGGGAGACAAAGCTACAATGGGATCCTGGAGGCATCCTTGCTGCAGGCGATGGATATCCAACAAACAACGTTGTGTTTGTGCCAATGTTTGATAATATCACAATGCTAATACAACAATGTAATATATGACATCATACAGTTGTGCTGTGTAGGGAAAGAAGAGAGTATAAGCAAATCTTTGGCTGCACTGTCCAACGGGGTTTGGTCTTTAAGGCACCATGGGAGGGCTGTGCTATGGCAGGCACTAAAATGGTGCTCAGCAGGTTGGGTTTTCCGTGAGGTGATGGTTGCTGCATATAAAGAAGAGATAAGTAGAAAAAAATGTCTGAGAGATGCACCAGCAGCACTTCCTGCAAAGTTACCCTAAAGAATAATGAACAGCTTGCACAGTGCATAGCAGAAAGAAATCTCAGTCCGGCACTGAATCAACAGTAACCACTGGGATGAAGACACAGCACACAGCAAAACAGCTCAGAAAAGTACAATTTGGGAAGCTCCTCCTTTGAGCTTCTGTCACATTCATCCTAAGCTTACATCACGGATTCAGATTAAGCAGAGGTCTTGTGTAAAACCATAGAATCATGGGATCATTTGGGATGGAAGGGACCTTTAACGGCCATCAGGTCCCACCCTCTGCAGTGCACAGGGACACCTACAGCTCCATCTGTGCTCAGAGCCCCTACAGCCCAACTTTGGGTGCCTGCAGGGATGGGGCATCATTGCCTCTCTGGATAACCTGTGCTGTGCCCCACCACCCTTACTGTACAAAACTTTCTCCTCATATCCAAACTAAATCTCCCCTCTTTTAGTTTGAAACCATTTCCCCTTGTCCTTTCACAACAGATCCTGCTGAAGGCTCTGCCCCCTTTCTTACAGCTCCTCTTTAGATATTCAAGGCCACTCTCAGCTCCTCCTGGAGCCTTCCCTTCTCCAGGCTGCACAGCCTCAGCTCTCAGCCTGTCCTCACAGGGAGATGTTCCATTCTTGGAGCATTTTTGTGCCTTCCTCAGGATGAGCTCCAACAGCTCCGCTTCTCTCCTACAAGAGCACATTGCTGACTCCTGTCCGTGCCACGTATGGCATACACAGCCAAACACAGTTCTCTCTGACTGGGAACATAATGCTGAGTTTGGGGACTGCACTGCCTTGGTGCTGACAGAAACCAGAAGAGCAGAGCAGGCAGGACCTTACCATCCCGCAGAGTGCTTCTTTCTGTGATTTGAATCAAAATGACATCGCCTGCAAAGGTTTCTTGAGCAGAGAATATCAGGAGGAAAAGCAGAAGCCAAAGGTAGTGAGCAAAAACATTTCGTTTTGGTAACTACAGCACAGTCATCGAGGGTTCATTTTGATCTCTAATAATTCACCTTAGGTTGTTGCTACCTTTTAGCTCATATTTATAAACTAGAAGTTGCTGTGACCTCAGGGCTGGGACGTTCTCTTTTGGAAGACATTTAATTTTAACAAAGCAGTTTTTTTCTCCCAGTGAGAAACTCTCAAAAGTCTGGAAGAAAACCATCCATGTGGGCACGAGTTTGATTTAATTTGTCAAACTGGCACTTCCTAAGGAGAAGTGAAAATAAAAAATTTAAACGCCGTAAGTCATCAACATTATTAATAGTTCTGGTGCCAACGCCACATCCAGCAATGCAGGAAGACACACCAGCCTGCCCCAGCAGGGCTGCCCAGGGACCTGGTTTCCACTGTTTTCACAGCCTCCCCTACACTCTGTAGGAACTGAAGTTCTCAAGTCTATCCCACCTGCCCTCCAAAGCCCACAGCTCACATTATCGCACATTAGCTAAGAGCATCCGAGCCTCTGAAGCTCCCCCTTGGCTCCTGCTTGTCATGGATCTTTCCTGACAAGCCTAAAGCCCTGAAAAAGCCTGCTGAATATTTAATTCATCCAGAGACAAAAAAGACAGCAAAAAAAACAAAAAACAAAAAAACCCCTCCATTTCAGCTTCCTAATTTGAGAGCAGAGCATATGAAAAATCCACACTCGGGAACCTGAGGCCGAGCAGATGCGCAGAAAGGATGTGACTGATTTTCATGTTTTCTGACTCGTTCCCCTTTGTTGAGCTGCACTAGGATGCAGATTTGCCTTTTATTTGATTTGCATTTTGTAATTATTTCTTACATAACAGTTTGCCTTCCACATAATGCCTGTTGTTTGGAAACAAGATTAATTCGACCGAGAACCGCCAGGTAGAAAGTTCAATTAAAGCCGGGAGTAACTGCGGAGTTACTCTGCTCTGAAGAGTATGTGATATTTTCTTGCTGTGGCAAAAACAAGGTGATCAATTCTGAGGTCCCCTCCAGCGATTCACTTGGCACTTACAAGCTCTCGCCAGCTACCAGTATGACAGAGCAGAGAAGTAAGAAAATACAAATCAGCTGTCGCGGCAGAAAAAATAAAGTTCGGGAAAGTAATTTTAATGCATGACTCAGAGCAGCAGGTCTGCAGCAAGGAGGGAGGCATGGAGTGCTCACACCTCGAAACGGGGGAAAAATGAGCATCTCTGAAGGTGCCTGCTCCCAGGTGCAGCAAAGCTTGGGAGGCAACGGGGACTGGGCTCTTATGGCCATGAAACACGGTTTAGCACAGGTGTAGCAGTGTGCAGATGGAGTATGAGCATGAGTGATAAGCTCAGGTTTGGGATGAGAAGGGACAATGCACTTTGGTAGCAGCTCTATGAGCTCTGCATCAAAGATTTCATTTTTTAGAACAACAAAACCATAGAATCATTAAGGTTGGAAAGATGAATAAGGTCATGTAGTCCAACCACCAGCCCATGCCTGTGACCACTCTAGACCATGCCACTCAGTGCCACATTTACCCTTTTCCTGACCCCATCACCTCCCTGGGCAGACTGTGCCAATGCCTGACTACTCTTCCTGAGAAGAAGTTGTCCCCAGTACTCAATCTGAACCCTCCTGGCACAATCCAACGCCATTCTCTCTCATCCTATCACTGTTATCTGGGAGAAGATGCCTTCTTTGGGGCTCACTGGCAATACAGTGAAAACCCTTTCACAAACTGACCTTCATCTTCATCTCATATGTACCTGGGCTAGGTATTTACCTGGGTGGTGCAGAGGATATATTCCAGGGGACATAAAGCATCTAATAGGTTTCATCTGTCTAAGTGCTCCATCGCCAGATTTATCCATGCTGTATCACAACATAGCAGTGCCTTTTGATGCTTCAGGTGTCTTTTATGGTAGCTCTGACCACCAGCCTCTTGGCAGATGGAAAGGAGTTGGGCAAGTGGGTTGGAGGTTAACAGAGACTTTGCTCCAACCCTGGCCTTGCTCACCTCCATGGTCCATATCTGCATTAACTGGAACTGTGGGGTGCAGTCAAGGAAATCATAGTCACAGAATCACAGGTTGGAATTAAGGTTGGAAAAGATCTCTAAGACCATCATGTCCAACCATCAACTCATCCCACCATACCCACTGACCTCAGTGCCACATCTCCACGGCTCCTGAACACCTGCAAGGACAGTAACCCTGCACCTCCCTGGGCAGCATGTACTGATGCATCACCGTTCTTTCAGAGAAGGATTTTTCCTAATATCCTTGAAACAGTCCTCAGTGATGTCTGCCCTGTGGGTCAGTGGGTGCTGATGGGGATTGGAGACCTGTTGTCTGTGGATCAGGAGGTTCAGCCAAATCCCAGCCCTGAGCTCTGATCTATAAGGCGCAGTCCCAGCACACTCACGTCACACCTGACCTAGGTCTCTACAATCAAGCTGCTAATTGTACTTAAGTTATGCATGAATTAGAGAAATATTTAGCTCAGCGCTGCTTGAGGACTCTTCTCATGCTAAAATAAACTGTCACCTGGTAGCTCAGCTCCTCAGTCTGGCAAAGAACGAATTTTGCTGGTGTGGTTGCTGTGCTAAATGCACTCTAGGACTCAGCAAAACCTTGGACAGGGCTTGGGCAGCAAACTATCACCATGTCTCAAACTGAAGATGAACATTTTGGAGAAGATAAGGCTCCAGACAGACCCTACTGTGGTCTTTCAATGTACAGCGGAGGCTTGTAAGAATGACTGAGAAAGACTTTTTACCAGGATGTGTAGCTAAAGGACAAAGGAGCGATGGTTTTAAACTGAAAGATGGTAGGATTGGATTGGATATAAGGAAGAAATTTCTCATGTTGAGGATGGTAAGATACCAGAATGGGCTGCCCAGAGAAAATGTAGCTGCCCCATCACTAGAAGTGTTCAAGGCCAGGTCGGACGCAGCCCTAGGCAGCCTTATCTGCTGAGTGGCGCCTCTGCCTAATAATTACAGGGGGTTGGCCTAAATGGTCTTTAAGTGTTCCTTCCAACCCAAACCATCCTACTAATGAGTTTGTCACCAGAATCCAAATCTTGCTCCCAAAAGTCCTTGCCAGCAGATGGAAAGCCAGTGCAGTCAACAGTTACTCTTCCAATGCTTCCCCTTGCAAAAGTACTCTGCTTTGCTGCTGCATTTAAGTTAATCTTCACAAGTAACCCTATGGCTTACAACCAGATAGAGCCTCTGTAAGTCTGCCAGGCAGCAGGGTGAAACAAGACCACAAGTCCTGGTGATGTGTGTCACCAGGCCTGACCTCCTTGCTAAACTCTTTGGCTCCGTGCACTGAAAACTGTCAGTTTTCTGAAAATCTCACTCTCCCTGTCAAACCACAACATGAAGCTGTCGTTTATCAGCACTGAGAAACCCCCTGAAGTAAAAAAGCAAGTGATCATTGTAGTGATACAGAGCAAGGAAAACACAGTCCTGTTCCACTGTGGTGACAGTTAAGTAGAAATATCTGGATAATTTGTTTTGGTCCAAGGCTATCTCTGACAGAATTAGTGGATTCACTAAAGAAGGGCTGCTTCCTACCTTGCAGAAGTTACATCAATTTCTTTTAGGTGTACCATAAACCACCAAAAACAAGGGAATACACAAAGATTCAGGGCATAACACAGCCTGAAAAGCAGCAGCCCTGTGCATTGTGTAAAAGGACTGCGATGTCCAGTCCTGTCCCACAACCCCTTCTGTAAGCACAATGCACAGCTCTCCCATGAACAGATCATCTGCACACTGTAAGGACTTTCCTCTTGGTGCCCATCCAGGAGCCAAAGGAAAACACTGAAAATTCACCCAATCCCACCAACCACTTCCAACTCACTGGGGGCAGAGCCCCTGCCTGCTCCCTGTGCACTCCCATCCCTATGGCACTTCATTTCCAAGAGAAATAGGCTCACGAATTATAATTCATAGAATCATGGAATCATGAAGGTTGGAAAAGACCTCTGAGATCATCCAGACCAACCACCCACTTACCACCAATACTGCCCACTGACCATATTCCCCATTCACTGCATTCTACTGACATCAGACCACTCCTCCTGGCAGTAATTCCCTATCTCCTGTTTTTCCCATGGTGTCAATGACCATCCTGCATCTCAATGAAACCTCCTCTGCTGTACAGGTTCCAAAACTCATTTTCTCATCAAATTATGAAACAGATTAATAAAACCAAGCTGTTTCCAACATGTTTCGCTTGGAGTCATCAGCTTCAGCTCTGAAGAAGGGTTTGCATCTTCAAAACCTTGATCCGTATCTTTTTTCCCCCAGCATTTGGTCTAATAGAAAATGTTACTGATCCATGAAAGCTCCATCTCCTTTCTAAACCCTGATTTTATTAAAACTTTATCAACTGGAGGCCTAACAGTGAAAGGGAAAGATGCAGCTTGTCTTTGCTTCCAACACAGACCTGCCAGGCTGACTCATGAGCTGACTGCAGACATCTACTCTGGGAAGGGAACATGAGGAACAGCATCTATTTATCTGATTCTTGCCCTTGAAGAAAGGATCTGCTGTGATGGACACCAGCAGCACCACAAGCTTTGGGCTTTCTGTTTGTTTAGAGAGGACCTCGGTTACATTAGTTCTCAAATCTAGTTTCTTTGCAAATGTTAATGTTTAATTGTTTGCCTTGGATCAAAATCAGCATTATTGCCCTATCCCATCTGCTAAGAAGTGCCTTCTTGTGCAAAAGCAAGAAATAATTAAAAAAAAAACAAACAACAAAAACTGGATAACAGACTTAACAGAAAGAGTAAAATCAATATTGTAACTCTTGGTTGCAGGAGGGACCAGGCTGGGGTTTGTAAAGCAAAGTTACCCATGTGCCTTTCATTGGGTCCCTCCATGTCAGTGTCCTTGCAGCTCTATTAGTCCCTGCCATGCATAGGACAAAAGGGCTCTTCAAGTCCACCAGGCAGATGGAAATTGCTGATGCCTTCTAGGCTATCTTAATGCTCCAATAGCACATCTCTTTGTGTGAGAGGAGTGGTTCTATTTGTCCTAGGATTTATCTTGAACTCTGCTGATTTGTCTTAATGAATGCAAACACTGCTGCACCGTGTGCCCCAGCACATTAATTTTGTAGGGTTATGTGGTCAGCCCTAATGCAAACCTCAGTTTTTAGGGGTGATACACCTCTCTGACTGCAGAAACACCTTTCTGAAATGCCATGCAGGTCACGTCCCTCTCTTGCCTGGGTTCATGCTTTGCCACAGCTGCAGAAGGTTCCTTTCCCCCTTTACTACCCCCACTGCTATGAGTTTCCCCAGGAGCCCACAGGCTGGCAACCATGAGAAATGATGTCTGGTGAAGACCTCTGATTGGAGAAAAAGGGATTTGGGGGTGGGAAGGGAGCTGCTGCCTCAAGGTGCAGCCCCTTTCCAGGAGTGTTCCCTGCACCAAGGGGTGAAAGGTGGATTTGGTGAGAGATGAAAAAAGGAGAGAAAGTTTTCACTTAGTAACATGCCACACTTCACTGCAGCGGAGAAGATGAACTATGTGAGCACCCCCACTCAGTTTCTGGATGCATTTGGGATTCGTTTATTTTTAAAACACACATTTCCAGGTTAAAAGCTGCCTGCTGGATGTGGGGCATCCTCTCCAGACACAGTGCCTGTGCCCAGCTAACTGCATCCATTTAACATCCAATAACCAAGTTTAAGACACACCCCTCACAAATGCTCTTACATTGCTCTGAAAGTGCAGCATCACCTATTGCCAAATCATGGCTAGCATCAATCTGAGCACAACAGGCACTGAACAGCTGGAGTCCAAGCAATACCATAAATATTTGCTGGTAGCCTCCGGGCACCAGCATGTTCAGGCTGCAGCTGTCGCTGCAAATCTACTGGTTAGCAGTACTGCTTTGCAGATCTACTGGGGATTCAATACTAAAGCCTTGGCCCAAGTTTATTTTCCACCATGGCCCAAGTTTATTTTCCTTACCTAAGAAATGCCAAGACCAAGCAGTCATGCTTGCATGCACATCCCTCATAGCTAACATGGGTGCCTGCCAGCAAGTCTTCCTCAAGCTCTCAGACTCACTGAGGGTTATAGTCCTGCTTTACTGACAGAACATAGTGTCTGTAAATGGCAAAGCACAGGGACAAGGGCACTAATGACCCCAGCAGATCTAGACAGCAATGCATATAGAGCAATCAACACATATGGCCAGCCCTGCCATAATGTCCAAGCCCTCCACACCCCATTCTTGTGGACGCTTTTGCTAGTTTCAAGCTTCTCCACGCACTGGTTGAACCCTGCTCACAACACTCAGAATATCCTGAGACGGAAGGGACCCAAAAAAGGATCATCAAGTCCAATTCCACTCAAGTGCACTGCAGAATTTGTTGCAAAAACAACAAAGCTGCCTCCCTCCCTGTGTCTTCCTGGTGGGAAAGGGATGCATGGGAGGGAATCATGGTTTGGCACCCAAGTGGTTGTTGGAGAGAATGAATGAGAACCCACGCAGAAGCTGTCAGCGTTGTCACCAACACCAGCATCACCTGTGGGCTGTTTCACAGCAGCACAAGCAGGACACAGCTCACAGCAGTGCCAGTGTCTGGGCAGAGTTTGCAGAGAAACCTCTTTGTGTCACATTTCAGGTGTTTGGTTTTCCCTTCTCATGAAGGCACTTCACAAAGCTGAGGGTTTTCCTGCAGGACTGCTGCTGTCCCTGCCCAGCTGTTCCAAATCATTGACTCCCATCAGCCTGTCAGCTCTGATGTTTTTGGGAGTGCTCCATCCATGTGATACTGCTTTGAAGTAACTCAGGAGACAAAAAAGCCATATCTGGCCAGATTCTGACTAGCTGATATTTCTGACATTAGGCCTTCCTGTGTGGCAGATCCAAAACAAGGAGGAAGAAAAAGCTCCTGGGGTGTCCCCACACGATGTGCTTTGTGGTCCTGCACTGAGTGCTTGGGTTGTCCCATTTGCTTCCCTGGCACGTTCATTTCACAAGAGCTGATTTCACAAAATGAATATAATGAAAACCGTAATGAAATGAACACTGGAAAACGTACTGATGGCTGCTGCCCTTTGGTAACTTGTCCATGACAGCCATGCAGACCACTGCTGGTGGCTGCTGACCATCAACTGGTCTTGCAGTCACTGGAATACCTGGGATGAATCACTTTGCTCTCTACCAGAGCGTGTCAAGTGCTCCTGGGTGTGATCACATAGGCAAGATGATAAGACTCTGCCATACACGTCTGTAGCTTAGGCATCAACACTGCTCAGTTTCCAGTAACACACCTTTTTTTTTTTCCCCCCAGTAAAAGAAACATGATTTCTTTGGAAAAGGTGCCCAGTATTTCTTCCAGGTTTTATGAATAAGTTCCTCCTGCATTAGGCACCCTTACATGTAAAACTGAGGGACGCATCTTCATAAGATGGGTTGGGGTTGGACTCGATGATCTTTGTGCTTTTTCCAACCATAATGACTCTATAGTTCTATGATTCCAAGGCCAAAATGAACTGAAGGTCAGTCCTTCCTGGACCAAGGACTATGATTTTGGTATATGCACAAGTTTTAGTTGAGATTCCTTTTTTGTAAAGCTTTTATGCAAAGATGAGCATCAGAGAGGCTGCAGCCCCCTCACCTCACTCAGAGGTCTTGCCCCAGCCAAGGCAAACGGAGTTAATTTTCTATCTGAAACAAAATTATTGCATTTTGTCCTCCTAACTATGCAGCTGCTCCCAAAGGCCACTAAGGAGATTTAATTAACAGAGATAATTTTAACAATAAAGTTTCATTGTTTTGGTATGTTTTCTTTTTTCTTTTCCACTGTGGTTGACTGAACAAGATTTATATATAAGTAATAAAAGTTCATAACAGACTCCAACGCCTTCCGTTTTAAATATTTTCTTTCACTCATACGCTCCGTTTGGAGAAATTTGATGGTCTTGTAACTTTTCCAAGGGAAAAGTCAGTGAGGACTGCAGGGAAAGGAGCTTGGCTGGAGCCACCCCTCCGTGAGTGAGCTTACTGGTGCAGAGTTGCTGCCCATTGGCAACTGCATGGCCTACTGCTCTCTGCATGTGGGTGTACACACGCACACCATCACTGAATATAATTAAAATAATTCTAAGTAGTTTTGCAATATTCGTGAATAATTCTCAAATCAAGTCGGGAGGAGAAAAGCTATCAGAGATGACACAACGACACAGTGTGCAATGAGCAGGAATAAAACCCTATTTCTGATTTCTGTATGATGGCAGCTAGTAAAGGAGTGGATATAACTGAGGTGCTCAGGATCTGGGAGAGCAAAGAGACAAGAACCAGCTCTGGAAAGAGACAGGAAGAGCCAGGAAGAGCCAGGAAGAGGCATTACTGTGAGCTGGTCTTTATCAGTGCTAACAAAGACCTTCCCAAATTAACAGGAGCATTGGGAGCCCTGACGAGTGTATTCAGGGACTGGCTCCTGTCAGACTACATAAATATGACAAGCTTTCATCAAGAAAATGTTATCAATCTTAAAATTGGACCTGCAAACAGCTTGGATATATTTCCTTGCGCTAATTGCTTTTTAATAGCTTGTTGTGGAAGTGCTAGCTCATTAGGAGTCATGCAGGCTTTGTGAAAACACATCTGAAATAATCCTACAGGTGATAAATGGTTTTTAGGAATAAAGGAATTTTTAGCAGAGTGGTTTTTCTGAGTATGCTGGTGATCTAAAGCCCCACAACAAGCAACATCACAGAGGCAGGCCATTACATTTCATTAGAAGTAGAGAAATAATTCATTCTTTGTAAGCTATCCAGGTAGCTTTGGACAATTTGTTGGTTCCGTGCTCTGATTTAAAAGCAGTTCAGCTGTTTATGCTGTTGGCTGCCTTCCTTTCTCTCTTAATTCTTGCACATTATTCTCAAACTCCATCATTTCAGACTGTGACTGCAGTTGGTGGCAGGAATCATGATCCCATAGTGGACTACCCCTCCAGGGACAGACAGACACACTGCAAAACGGGACTGCACATGGCGAAGCGAAGACAGATATACCTGCTTCCTAAGAACACAACAGTAGGTCTAACTTCAGGTCATGCGTCCCCAAAACAGAGACACAGAAATAGCAAATGCCTGTTCAACCCCACCATGGAGTTTACCACACCATGATTGGAGAATTAACTCTTTGAAAGGGCAGATAACAGCAAGACAAGGGGAAATGGTTTTAAGTTGAGGGAGGGAAGATTGAGGTTGGATGTCAGGGGAAGTTCTTTACTATGAGAGCAGTGAGGTGCTGGAACAGCTGCCCAGAGAGGCTGTGATGCCCTGTCCATCCCTGGAGGTGTTCAAGGCCAGGTTGGATGGGGCCCTGGGCAGCCTGGGCTGATATTAAATGGGGAGGTTGGTGGCCCTGCATGTGGCAGGGGGTTGGACCTACATGATCCTTGAGGTCCCTTCCAACCCTGGCCATTCTGTGATTCTGTGACTCCATACAGGTCATTCCAAAACCCCACTGCCTCGCAATTTTCTTCCCTTGCCATACTCACTTGCAGCACATCAAAAGCTCAGCAGAACCTGAAGCCTAGCATCCAAAAGCAACCACTGCCTTTGCTGCTGGAAGAACCCAGCCTGTTCTTGGTGGCCTGGTGGTACCAATATCTGCATTCCCTTCACTGCCTTCTGCAGAGGCACTGAGTGTGCATTGCTTTCTCCCTGGATTCAACATGAGTCAAACAGGCAACATCTGGCAAATGTTTTCACCAGAACTTTAGGCAACTCCCACTTTCATGTTTTTAAAATCATATTCATGCCTCTAAGCCACTGGTGACTCAGACCATAGTGAGGCCATTGAAACCTTTTCATGAGAACGAGGTAATGCTCCTTCTTGTTCCACTCGACACAAGTATATGCTTATGCAGTGTAACATAAATCACAGCTTCACTCCTGAAGACATGTTGAAAGGAGATCAGCTTTCCCACAGGCACATTACCAGTCTGTAATACATTTCTCGTTCCCTTTCATGAGTTGCCAGTTCCAAAAAGAAAAAAAAAAAAAAGTGAAGAGAGAGAGAAAAAAGGAAGGTGCCTTGATAATGCACTATTCAAGCCTGTCGAGTTTAATGAGAAGTGTTTCAGGCTCTTCAAATGGCTCCACCTGCGTTAACAAAGCAGCCAACATTCAGAACCTTCTGCCAAGTTACAATTGGTTGTCAACTGGTTGAGCAGTGCTGCATGGCCTCCTCTTGCACTGTGAGCCAGGTAAGTTGAAACTCCTCAGCTGAAGGCTCTGTGCCCGTTAAACCCTAGCTCTAATCAATAACATACACAGGGAGCTGACTAGAGTACACTGAAAGCCTTCTTGCTTGGAAGGAACAGAGTTTTCCAAAGAAGCCTTCACTGTGTGGAAGATGACATGAGGTCTTTGTCTCCAAAATGGAGTCTGTTTGCTCTGAAAGTCTGACAGCTTTGGTTTAAACGATCATAAACCTCAATGCAGCCTTTAAAATGGACAAACTAGACTCTGGACTTGAATACTACAGGATCACCTACAGGTCTGGGCCCTGATCTGTAGCCCCTGCTCTGCCAACATCTCTTGGCACATGCTTTGCATGTTATCCTTGTTGCCAGTAGTAGGAGCCATCTCCAATCTGTTCAGCAGTGAGAATGGCTGTTGGCTGCGAAACGTGTGATTTGTAGTCTGTGGGTGAAATTCAGCCTTGCAGTCTTTCCTTTTACTTACTGGGCAGAGCGACACATCACTGGAGAAAGCAGCACAGGAGGTATGAGATCCCAGTCACAATGCCAACAGTGTTGCCAGCTCTGCTTGTTCTGAAACAGCCTTCTTCCATTTGTGCCCATATCCATTCACCAGTCTTCAGACCCCTAACATAACCTTTACAGTTGAGGAGTCACCAACTGGAATCTGTGACCTTTCTCCTTGCTGTTCTCTGTAAGTACTCTGATTCCAGCACTTTTAAGATGGAGCAGAACCCAGTGGCACCCAAGATGTGAGTGCCACACTCATTCACACCAGCGCAATGACGAGCTCTGTTTCTTTCACCGTTCCTTTCTGAAACTTTCGTATCTTCCCTCTTGCTGTTTTGACTAGTGCTGAGGGTTGAGCTGACATTCTCATGGATCTACATGGTATAAATAACTTGTAGATCTCATTCTTGAGCTGGTAACAGCCAGCTCAGAACTCAAAAGACACCCAATATGGAAAAGGTTGGGTGTCACTCAGAGTTTTCTTATTTTTGTCACAGAAAATGGGTACTAGATTATGAGCAACAAGAACAGCAACTTTCTTCTCCTGGCCTAAAGTTAAGAACTGTATCTTGTTTGACACAAGACAGAACATTCCGAATTGGAAGAGACCCGTAAGGATCACTGAGTCCTGGTTCGATGGGGGAAAATTAGTTGGTGTTTCTCTCCAGGAGGCTTTTGCCAGCCCTATGGGAAATGAAAACATGGTGGCATTTGATAGTAACAGGGTGGCTCCCAAATCTCTCCATGTTGTTTGAAAGCAAGGTGCCCAGGCCCACACCCAGGTGACTTCTGAAGATCTTCAAGGAGTGATGCGGTGTCTAAAGGTATTCCTCTCCCAAAACTCACCTTATGCTATAAATCCTAATTTTCCAAGTTTTTTAAAGTAATAACAACATTGGTGTCCTCCACCATCTTCTGCCTGCTTATTAATACTCAACATAGCATCAGCATAATTCACCACTTAAGGAAGAGGTGAAGTTCCAAACATATCTAAAGAATCTGTACCACAGCCAAATGGAAGCACACAATCAATTAAGAGTCAGGATTCCCATCTTCCCTGGCACACCAGTATGGGGAGTATGTGCCTCCATTCACTGCACATGTGTGTTGTGCATAGCAAGACCTGGCAAACAGAAGGTAAGTCTGCTCCTGAAAATGCTGCATGCAAGCACATGTCAACCCCGCTTCCTGTGCCTACAATCACAGAATCATAGAATGGCTTGGGTTGGAAGGGACTTCAAAGATCATCAAGTTCCAACTCCCCTGCTGTGGGCATGGTTGCCAATCACTAAATCAGGCACTAGATCAGGCTGCCCCATTCAACTCGGCCTCGAGCATCTCCAGGTACGGGGCATCCATAACTAGTCTGGAAACTGGGAAGTACTAAATATATATAAAAAATCCTAAATGCCTACCATGGGAGCCCTACAGAGCCAAGGGGCAGCAGAGAAGTTTTGGGGTCAAATCAAACACGGAATGGTCAGGCTGAATGAACCAAGGCATGAACCAAGGTATGGTCAGGTTGCTGCAGGATGCCATCACCACCACAGTATATCACAAGCCGTGCAAAGCTGTGCATCATTACAGGCAGCAGTTTTGATGCAAAGAAGACTCTGATCACAGAGTGACCTTTTGTGTAAACGTGCTATTTAAGAAATGTGCTACCTCGACAGGATGAGAATCCATGCACTGACTTCAAAAGCTCTTCTGGATTTTACTGAGATCTTTTCAGTACACTACGCTACACTCTACATTTTATTTGAATCCAGGAACTGTTGAGCCAAGTAAACACACTGGAGATCTGTGCCCTTTTCCTGCTGAGAAGAGTGAAGAGTATCTTAACGCTTAGTGGAAATTATTTTTCTTGTTGACAACTAGCAGGAAAACCTGACACCAGCTGCTCCTTTTTGTGTAATTACCCATAGAAATTTGGATTGTTTGCCTCCTCCGTGAATGGATAAGAGAGATCACTGACACGAACTATTCATCTTGTCATGCTGTATTATCACAGGTAGTTGGAAGGGATCTTAAAGATCATCCAGTTCCAAGTCATGCTGTGGGCTGGGTACCTTGGGCACCTCCAGGGATGGGGCACCCATGGCTCCAGGCAGCAGTACCATGGACTCATCACCCTCCTGTATGAGAATCCAACCTGAGCCATCCCTTCAATCAAAAGATCTCACAGTTTATGGGTTTCCAAAATAATTCTGCTTTGAAAATATGCTATTTAATACCTGTGATTAAAATTCAGTTTTCCCATTGAAAATACAAGGAGAAAACCAGGCTGTTGAGTGTGATTTTGGTGCCAGCAAAGGGGCAACATCTTGACATGATCTTTGGTTACTGCCTCAGATTCGGTGTGGTAGGTCTGAAATTCCCTACATGTCCCACATGAGGCTGTGATCACACTTGCATCTGAACTCACAGCTGTTTAATTGCTGAGTTTGACCAGACTGGAAATAGGCAAGAACAAAATAGGAGTGAATTGTGAAATGATTTTTTTGTTGGTGCTGTAAAAGTGGAAAATAGCTATTACATACATAAAAGCCAAACATAAAATCATGAAATCAGGACTGAATGCTTAGCTAATAAGTTGATTTTGCATTTTCAGGGTGTATGCAGGAAAATAACGGCTAAGGAATTGGGAGGGGACCTGTTTGTACAACTTTCACGATTATCTGAGATCGTTTCCCTGCTTGGCAGCCTTTCTGAGAACCACTTACTTCATGTGCAATTCCACATGCACACAAAAATAAACCCTAGATAGAGGAAATCTCAGCCAAAGCAGTAGGAAAAAGAGTGCAAACAGCAAAGCAAAGCAACAAAATGCTCTGCAAAGAGGTCAGGAGGAGGACAGTGCAAACCTCCCTGTGTGGGAGCTCCAGCCAAAGCTAAGGAAGGTGCTACAGCAGAAAGCAAACCACGCGCCAGCGCTGTTTGGTTCATCAGAAATTGCTTGACAAACATTTCAACAAGGTATTGATCGATCTCTGCAGGGCTGGATTTAAGGAACGCCACAAAGGCAGCACTTACCCTCAAGAGCCAGCAACAAAATCAGACCTGTGCATGTGCAATGTTTATTTTTTCCCCTCCAACCAGCGTCTCCTGGTAAAATGAGAGATAGGTAAAAGGAATAAATGCACTCTGGGTGCTCCGCTGGGAAGAAGGCAAGGCAGCAAAGCCCTCCTCTGCCTCCTAAGAAATGGGTGAATGCTGGCATTGCACTTTCTATCCTGCTCAGAGCAAATGCTTGAAGCACAGAGGCAGCAGAAGCTGTATGTTTTGGTGTTTACAATGATACTGCTGTCTAACAATTGTTCTTTTTTTTATGTTATCACTTCTGATGACTTTAAAATGATGGCTTTTCACACCCTTTGCTGCTCGCAGTGCTGCTGGGATGTACAGCCAAAGGGTTTAGATGGAGGACAATTTGCTTTCAGCAGCCAAAACCACAGCATTTATTCACAGCATGTGTAACCTTTGACTGCAATACTGCTGGAAGAAGTCATTCATCACAGCAAAAATGTACATATACACACACACAGGCACGATTGCAATGATTCCCAATTATCCACACCATGGGCAACCTGGAATCAGGAGCCTGATGTCTCTGTGTTCCTAGGGAACATCATCTCTGATTTCATTAGGATGAGAGTTTTGCTCTGAAGTAAATCAGATGCAATTAATAAAACAGATGGGGAAAGGAAGACGCACATGGCCAGCATTAAATCCACGCCGTCTGTGCTGAAAGCTCTCTGTGAAAGGAAAGCTGGTGAGTGTGGGGATGTGAAGGGCTAGTGAAGGCAGGCAGGGGTGAGGGCTGGGAATACAACAGCCCGGCTGGTCCAGGGCTCAAGGAAATGGTTCTCTCTGCAGGAAGGAGTTTGTTTGTGATGCTGCCAAAGCAATGACAGCCTGGGGTGCGTGCCAGAGCCATGTGAGCTTCACAGCTGAGCTCTGCTCCAGGCTAAACCTGCCTGACCTCTGCATGTCTTAGAGACGAGGCAGCACTGCAACCACCCGAATCCTTCCCAAAATCCTGGGCTGTTCCAGTGCTCTTAAGGCTGACGGGGAAGAGCTGTTGGGTGTTTAACAGGTGACACTGAGAGAGATGGCTTCAGGAGCTTTTGAGCCAGTGCCACCAGAGCAGCGGGCAGATGACCTCATTCATTAGCCCCTGCAGGGACATCACTTACACTTCCACCGCCCGCTGGGGCTGCAGCCTGTCCCTCCTGTGCCACCTGGGATGGGGACAGCAATCCTTCATCCCTCAGCACCACAAACCCGCTCAGATCCGATGGGGTTTGTTCTCAGGAAGTGTGAAAGCTGGAGCATGTATCAAAACAGGGAATCATCCTAATTTAATTAAAAGTTTATCTTGCTGATCCGATCGTATTGTAAGAACAAGCGCCAGTCCTGCCTGTGAGATAAGATGGTTGCTGGGATTTCAGAAGTCGTGCTCCCTCGATACCTTACTGTACACTGAGATCCAGGAGATTATAAATTCCTGCTTGCTGCATAAAGAAACAGAATCATAGAATGGCTGGGGTTGAAAGGGACCCCAAGGATCATCAAGCTCCAACCGCCCCACCACATGCAGGGCCACCAACCTCCACATTTAATACCAGACCACGCTGCCCATCCAACCTGGCCTTGAACACCTCCAGGGATGGAGCATCCACAACCTCTCTGGGCAGCCTGTACCAACACATCACTCTCACAGTTTGGAAATTCCCCCTGAAATTCAAACTAAATCTTCCCTCCTTCAACTTAAAACCATTTCCCCTTGCCCTGCTATTATCTACCCTTTCAAAAAGTTGACCTTTTCGTGCTGCACTTGTGCTGATTCCTCACACAGCCAGAAAAGAAATCACAGAATCACCAAACCACTATGGTTGGAAAACACTAACACCACGTGGTCAAACCCCAACCCACCCCCACCAGGCCCCATAACTATACCCCTCAGTGCCACATCTCCACAGTTCTTGAACACCTCCAAGAAACAAGGTAAGGGAAATAAAAGAAGTAGCAGAGCTACGAGAAGCACACCCAGATGCACGTTCTGCCACAGAGGACCTACAGCTCAGATCCCCGAGGAGATTCCCAGCTCCACTTGGATCAGAAGAGTGTGTTTGTCCCTTGTATGGTGCTTCAATGCAAAGCCAGCGGGGCAATGCTGCACGCCTTCGCAATCGGAGCTAAGAGGAGCACCGTCTCTGCAGAGCTCCTCGTGGACAATAAGGGGAAGACATGAAAAGCTTGCTAATTAAAACCATTAACTGATTTACTTCTCCCCTGAGCAGTGCAGAAATAACTTCTCAAAGCCACAGCCCAAGCTCCTGCCTTTGCATTGCTGTATTTTAGCAGTTACAGTGAAGAAGCAATCTTAGCACAATTCAGCACGTGCCTTTCATCTAGCAGCACAGCTAATTACTTAGACAGCATCTGCTCGTGGGATTATGTTGCATGGAAAGTGTCTCGCAGACTGATTTCTGACAGAGGGGTGCTCACCAGAATGCTTTGCCTTTCCAAATGTGGCCCCATCACCCTAAAAACTGTGCCTCCCCTTGAGCAAGGTCTGCTACCCACTGCTATAGATAGAAAAAAACTCACAAATTTTCTAGGTCAGAACACAAGAAATACTTTAAGCTTAGGTATCCTACCCCATTCCAAAGAGAAGAGAGACTTATGAATCACAGAGTTCATCACGTTCCAAAGAATGTCACCTTTTTATTGTCAGAGATATTTTAAGTCAGATCTGAAAGTCTGTAAATGTCTTGTTCATACTGAAAGCAACCGAGGCTCCATCATGCAGCCACCCCCAGCGACCTCAGATGAAGATATAATATTACCTGCTCCTCAAATCCAATTGGATTGTCATTACAGCCAAAAGATCCTCCAATTTGGCAAATATGAAGCATTTGGCTTGAAACACCTTGACAGCAAATGCCCTTATTCTTTGCAACTGTAGAGTATTTTCAATCAACATCTAAATTAATGCCTTTCTTATCGTTACGATCCAGCAATTCAAGAGATTCTAAAATCCAATTCCAGACATTAGGGCCCAAGCCCATCTCCAATATGATGGCTTTCCACTTCAGTAATAGTTTGCTTCAAATTTATGGATCTATTTGTGCTTGATTCTATTTTCCATTAACTGGATCTTCTTCCCACTCTTTACTTTGTCACTGTTATCAAGAAACATTTCCAGCCCTGTAGCAACAGAGGCTTACAGGTTACAACCCCTCTGCAAACATGAAGAATTAAAGTTCTCATAATCAAATATTTTATTTATCCACAGCTACAGGGGAAGATCTGACTTTCAGATCACAAATTCTTCGGTATTGATTATTTGGGATGTAATTACTGCACTGGCTTGGGTTTTCTACTTTGCAGGAGCATCACATTCTTCCAAATGAGCAGCACTGAACATTTCACTGCTTGGGTGGTTATACATCCTCTCGGCTCCAGATGGGCCAATGGTTGGATTTGATGATCTTAGTGTTCTTTTCCAACCTTAGTGAATCTACGATTCTATGAAGTGCCCTTGAGGTCAGGAGTGCAACGACTGCCTGTGACGATGCTGTTCCAACCCAGGGCCACCTTGTGATCTCCAGCATGGTGGCATCCCTGAGAAACCAGAGCCTGAGCATTTACCCCAAGGCAGCACCTAACAGATGTGCTTTTATCAAAAGACTTAAAGCCCAGGATTTAATTTTGCAGGTGCTAAATTAACTGGATGGAGATTTAATTCCAGGAGCAATTTAGATGTCTATCAAAAGGTGCATGCAAGACAGGCCTGGAGGTTTTGAGAGCAGCCAGAGTGCACAGCAACAACACACAAACAGCCCTATGGATGTTTTGGTGTGGGCAGCAGCAAACTTACTGCAGGTGCACTCAATCCCCTCATCCAGATCATCAGTAAACATGGCTGGAATATTTCAGCACGCGGTAGAAGGGACACATCAGAGAAAATCAGACGAGCTGCCATCAGTGGAGGCTATACTTGCTTCATGTTCAGAAATGCAGAACATACATGCCACGTTCAGCAGGAATTTCCTATCTGCACTTTTGAAATCAACAATCCCTGTAGTAATTCAAATGGTAGCATCACTTTTATTTCTTCTGTGTCCTAGGACATGCGAGAACACAACAGACCATGTTCAGGGTGGATTTTGCCTTTTGTTCAGATGGGATTTTGCCTGCTATAAACCAAATTATCCCCTGCTTTGGGAGGTGCTCGGCTTTTGTGGTACCAGCAGCAATGTGCCTGATGCTGGGGCATTTTGTTGGGGGGGATAACTGAAGGCAGCAGCGGTTTTCAAACAGGCATAAAAGAGTCCAGGTGGAAATGGAGAGAGGATTACATTTTTTTTTTCCTAGTGCATTTTAATGGACTCTAATCAGCCACTCCATGTTGATTACCATAAACCTTTTGCGTCTGTGCTTCATATGCAAGTATGCATGACGGTGATTGATACGGGCTTTTAACTCACCTAATTTAATTCCTGTACAGCAATCAGCAGCCAGCTCTTCTAACAGCAATCAGACCGGCCCGTACAGAGATGGAAAGAGTTTGGATGGGCTCAATCCTCCCCCATCCCTCCCTGCCCCTGCATGCTCTTGCCCAGGTCCTGTCACTCACAGCCCTCCTTGCCCTTGGCCACGGCCAGAAGGAACACAGTGACACCTGTCACAGAGAGAAGGGCTGTCAGAAAACAAAGTCATTATCCCTCAACATATGGATCGTGGCCACCTTTGCCCCATGGGAAACCAGGGAGATCTGTAGGAAGGCTGCAGAGAGAACAATTCACTGCTGCCAGGGTAGAAAAATATGCTCAAAAATGAGTAGTGCAGCAAGATCTGCAAGTATGTGCCACTACTGACAGAGACCTGCCCTACACCAGGTGCATTTACACCAGCGTGGACACACAGTGGGCGGTGGTGAGTACTGACCAAAATTACACCCGACGAGTGACTGAGCATTAAAAAAAAATAATAATGGAAAAAGGCATCAAAAAATGTTCAAGCTGTTCTCATTGTGCCAAGTTCCAAGCAGGACTTTTATCGGTCATATGTGACACAAAAGAAAATTCAGCTTGTTTGCTGAAAAACACCCTGCCGACAAGTGAGAACGCTGCATTCCTTGCAAACAAGCAAACCTCAAGACAAAAATCTAAAATGATAATAAATAGGCACATATTATTCACTAAAAGCAACACAGAAATTCTAGGAATAATGGTAATTGTTGAGGCTTTCTGATGGAAGTTTCGCTCGGGAAATAAGAAAGGGTAATTTTTCAATAAAATTGGACTGGTGAAAACATTTTGATTATCTCAAATCATCAGTGTTGCTAAGGCACTATTCTAAATAAAAACAATTTCAATAAGGGAGGAGGGATGGCAGTTCAAATAAACAAGACACAGCTCTTGCCTGAGCTCCTGCAATCCCAGCCTTGAATGTTTTATGCTGGCGCCTTTCTGCACATGCCCTGATGTGCAAGAAGCTTCACACCTAAGCACATATTTAAGCTGAGCATGCCTACAGATGGTGCACAATCACAGAATCATAGAATGGCCTGGGTTGAAAAGGAGCACAGTGCTCATCCAGTTCCAACCCCCTGCTGTGTGCAGGTCGCCAACCAGCAGACCAGGCTGCCCAGAGCCACATCCAGCCTGGCCCTGAATGCCTGCAGGCATGGGGCATCCACAGCCTCCTTGGGCAGCCTGTTCCAGTGCTCTGAGTGAAAAACTTCCTCCTATTATCTAACCTAAACCTTCCCTGTCTCAGTTTAAAACCATTCCCATGCAGAAGAAGGCAAAGCCTCAGGAACAGAGCTGAGATCCCACTTCATCTGCCTGGAGGTAGCCTTGTCATAGTGTTTTTTTTTTCTCTTGTTCTCTGAAACATTTTGCAAAGTTAACAAAACAACAATAATGCCTTCCCTTTCTGCAGAACTCCAGTGCACGCCTTTCTGAATAAACCGTCAATTCCTGGAGGACTTCATCATCACTTGGTTCTACAAATATAATATATTCCACTTTAGCTCTGAAACCGCCCTTGGGATTTGAGTACTTCTGAATGTCAGTAGGAAGAAGAGATGCAGTCTATTGAAGGCTATTTGAGTAAGTACAGGAGTGCTTCTGACTGCAGAGTTTTACATGTAGCCTGCAATAGGGATGTGGCATTAGAAAAATCCAAGGATGCAGCCGATAGGTAGCAGGAAGAAGCCAGCACTGGGGAAAGGATGCATTATGACCTAGCATACCAACCTGTTTTGTGGCAGCACGTAACCACACATCAGCTAGACATAAACCCATACTCATATTCCTGCTGTCTCCTGACACCAAGGGTACACGTGCTCCCATGCACTAGCAGCTGAGGTGCATGGGTTTATCTCCATGGAGGATCACTGTTCCCAAAAGCCCTGAAATCTGGCACCTACGTGCAGCCTGTCTGCCTCCGTGACAGCTCTTTTCAGATTCCTCTCCCCTAAAAAGCATCAATTTATTTCATTTGTCTTTCCGTTGCTCTGTCACTCCCAAAAGTTGGAAGGAATTGAAGCACGCGGGGAGAGCTGATGGACTGACAGTAACACGCTGTACTAATCATCCCCTGGGCAAGCAGCCTCCAGGGGAAAAACATCTAAACTCACTCAGCCAGAGTAGAAAGAGAAAAACAGTGCAAATCATTCTTACATGATTACTTTTTTTTCCCATCTCACTTCTACATTCTGCTCTGAAAATGGAGGCACTTCCATAAGCACCATGAATCTGTATTCTGGCTTATCTCCCAGCTTTCCTTCTCTCTCTGCTCAGCACTGAGACATCAAACAATGGAAGACACCTCTTCATCTCACCAATTTCATGTGTATTAAATACTTCCATTGGTTTTCTTGGCTTGGTGTAGATTTCTGCCATAGGCTTGGCCAGCATCTGCACCCTGATACATCTTAACTGTGAGCAAATGTACTGGGTTACTTAATTGTTTATTCTAATTATCACTTCACAGTGTTGCATGTTACTCAACAGTGACACTAAAACAAGATCTCTATGTAGCACTGAAGACTACATCAAAATTACCAGCTCTACAGACCCCATGCATCTCAGAGGGTAATTCCCCTTTCTTTGCCAGTGCAGAAACACAATCAGAACACCATGGCTGTGTACCACTCAGCAGTGCATTATATTTTTGGCAAACAGGGCAAAAAAGAGAGAGAACAAATCAACAAACAGGATACAAGCTCTCGAAGAAACCAAGAAGGGAGCTTGGGTAAAGGGCAAGGACAGGAAGGCTGTGTGGCCCAGACTCTGTCCTACCTCTCACCAAGCAGAGGGGTTGGCAAAACAGCATGGGGAACTTGAGGCCACAAGACAGCCATACTGTCATCCCCCCCCTCCTCAGTGCAGGCTGTCTCTCTTGTTTGCTAGGGCCAAAATCCTCCCCCTTCCTTTGGAACAGACCTGACCTCTTCTCCCAAGTAACTAGTGATAGGATGAGAAGCGATGGCTTTAAGTTGTGCCATGGGACGTTCAGGTTGGTTATTAGGAAAAATTTATTCTCCAAAAGAGTGGTGCTGCAGTGTCACAGCTGCCCAAGGAGTGGTGGGGTCACCAACCCTGGAGGTGTTCCAGAATGTGCAGATGTGGGATGTGGTTATGGGCATGGTGGGGTGGATTGGGGTTGGACTTGGGGATCTTAGAGGTCTTTTCCAACTTAATGATTCTATGATTCTAAGGAATCCAGAAGGCCAAAGCTGAGAATTTGAAAAGCACGGGAAAAAAACAGATCTCAAATCCCACCAAACCTGTCCACTGTCATGAATGCACATCCTGAGCTCTTCAGAAACGCCACTGCATGACAGCGAAGCCAGGCAGGGAGCACCATGGAGGGCAGGGTAGAGAAGCACGATTGCAAGGCACCAGCAGGGTGACCCCAGCAGCTGCTGCCAGCCCCTCTGTGGCTTTAATGAAGTATTTTGCTGTTGTGACTGAGAAGCATAACATCTAACTGGTGTGCCCCTTGGGGTTTGATGGCACCACATAGTTTTCTGTTGGCTTTGGCTGTCACACTCCAGCAAGCAGTGCTGAAAATCTCAGATCCATCCGGGGAAAATCAGAGTTACACGATGATCTGTAGAAATTGTTTGGCAGCCAGGACTTGGAAGTCCTTCATCAATGCCACAGCATCCAGCATTCACCTGGCTTGCACTAATGAACCATACATCAGCCCCATCCCTGCAGCCCCAACAACCAGGGCACTCAGCTGGGGCACTCTGGGGTCACCCTGTCACAGCCAATGGGACATCTGGTCACCTGCCATGGTCATTTGCAGCCCTTTAGTTGCATTTTTATGAGGTTGGGGTTTTTTTAAGCATTTCTTTTGCATAAAGAAGGTCATTTTTCTTTATAAGCATATCTGCGTGTTGTTAATAGTTGCCAACACTTTTTGTCTTCTTATTTTTGATTGTGAGTGATGGAATGTCCTTTTTCCCTTTTTTCCCCTCTCATTCTTTTTTTTTTTTTTTAAACCTCAGTGAAATATTCATAATTTTCATCTACTGAAAACTAGGATTTGGAGGCTACATAGATTACTATCCCAAAAAACTACACAGATTACTATCCCAAAATATTTGTTAGGAAAAAAGAAGCAGATCATCACCATGAGGTCTGTTTTAAACTAACCCTAACCCTTTCCTGTCCTGTGTGCAAAGAGGAAGGGCAGATCCTGAGATCTACTGGCTTAGGAATTCAGAAAACTGAATGTCCCCTGCATGAAACACAGCTCTTTCACTTTATCACCCATTTATGCTTTTCGAAGGCATCAAAGTTTGTACTAAGAAAAAAGACACCCAATCCAGCAAACCAAGGGGTTGAGCTATGGGTACCCATAGATGCTGGAAAGCCTGATGTCCTTCTGCAAGGAATCAACAAAAAGAAAAAGCTCTCTCCTCATCCCATAGTTTGGATACCCACGTACTCATGTATTCAGGCGATAATCACATGCACTTACCTTTCCCTAAGCACGTCACTGAGAAAATCACAGTTCAGTTCCTATCTCATGCATCAGGCAGGAACAAAAACATCCCGGTGACATGCAGAGACACAGACTGGGTTTATATATATCAGCTGATGAAGAACAAAAAATTATCTCTGCACTGTGAGAGCTGGTTGGTGATTGTGTATGTGAATGCACATACTCAAACCCAAACCACCGCCTGCCAGGACAGCCATACATTTTATCCAGCAGGCAGGAAGCCTCTGCATACAAACTGCCTGCTTTAAATACATTTTGAATGAAAGCTGTAGTGTCTATAAGTAAGTTGGTTGAAGTTACGAAACACAGTTTGACAATTCAGCCTTGTTTTTCTCTTGTGATTGGTACCACGCTTTCAAAACTTGTCCATTTCCAGTGCCTCCAGTTTTGGCCTGGATGACCCCTTCATCCCGGCAACTGGAAGAACCTCATAATTTGTTATAGGGAAACAATATATATTGGCTAAAAAAAATCCCCTCCATAGAGACAGATGTACGATACTACGGTTCTGCTCAACCACTATGACTCACTCTTGTCCTTTGGCAACTTCAGATGCTGCAGAGCAGTTAGAATAAGCCTAAGGACAGCACCTCCACCACAATCCATGGACATCTCAGTGTTCACATCCACACCAGCAGCTGTCACAGCATTTCTGTGCTTCATCCCCAAACTAAGAGCAAAGAGAATTCTCTTGTTGATGAATCCATCAGCTCCAAGTGTTCAGCTCTCATTTTGTGACAAGAAGCATTGAGTGCAACGTACTCAGTGAGAACGTCTTTTCCTATAAAAGAAGAGTTAATAAGGCACCCAGACCACTCTCCAACTGATAACAGCCTCAGCACTGACAGAGCTGGCTTCCTGCACACGAATCAAAAAAAGGCACTTGTGATCCCTGGCAGGGCTCATTTAGCTGTCCCCATTTCACACTTCTCCATTTGAGTCACTTTTCTAGACTCTGTACTAAACAGAGAAAAACTGGCACTTCTAAAGCATGATCCTGAGGTCGATGCCTGAGAAAGACCCCTGAATGGTACCCAGAAGTGACTATTTCTCTCTGCTAACTCTAAAGAGAATCTGAACAATGCAGATGACCCAGGTTAGCTGAGATGAATTGCACACAATCCATACCAGCTAGGTGGTCGCAGTCACACTGCCCATTGCTGTGATGCAGCCATCTGCAGCCTTGCAAACGGAAATTTCACAACACTTTAAGGCTGGATATAAGAAAACTACGTATCAAATCTAAAATTCAGGATCAGATATTACAGAACATATTTAATTTCACAGCCAGGATGCTGGAGCTAGCAGAGCACCGAGTTAATGGCTCCAGATAACCAGGACCCACTATCAGCTGTCAAGGGAGAGATGGCAGCCTAATGCTTGGGGAAGCTTGGTTTCCATACATGACTGAGCTGTTCTTGTGGAAGAGGCAATGCCAAGCTCCAGACTGGGAAACTCCAGAAAGGGTCTTTAAGAAAGTTCAGAACTCCTATTCTGTGGAAATGATTCTTCTTTAAGATAATACAGGTTGGAAAAGACCACCAAAACCATCCAGTCCAATCATCCATCTGTCACCAATATCATCCATCATGTCACCAATGTCGCCCTACTATACCATGCCCCTTAGAACAACACCTAAATGTTTCTTGAACACCTCTACATATGGTAACTCAACTACCTCCCTGACGGTACATGCATGGTGCATAGACAGCATTGCCCCCCATCTACAATGGTTTGGCACCCAAACTTTCATCTGCAGAGTTTCCTCATTCAAATCCTAAAGAAGTAACCAAGTCACTTGCATGGGCATTAGGTCTGCACCAACCATCAAGCCCCAAATCTCTTTTTTTTTTTTTTTTTTTTTGTATCTGAGCCAGATGCAACTCAGACCAATGGCAAAACTTGCCTTGACAGAGCCAGAATCGGCCCTGAGCATCAGCTGAACTGCAAGAGGGTGCGTTGTTGTTTTAACCCCTGCAGAGTGGTACTGGTTGGGCTCCTTTGAAGAAGTCAGCTTGAGATGATCCTTTGGAAGGCTGTAACAGCAGCAGCTGAAATCCTGAAATCCAGGGGTATTTGCAGCAAGGCAGCTCACACCAGCAGACAATAATGGTGCAAGACATAAAATCCTCCTGTGGTTTGGCAGTATCCCAAAACTGCACAGAGAGGGTTTGCCATCGTCATATTAACCTCTGTGTGGGGAGAAGTGAAGGAAGTTCACGCACAGGGAAAAACTGCATTAGGTGTTCATAACAACTGCTGGACTTCAGGTGAAAAAATCCTTCTCCACACAAAACCATCTTCGCAGAGAGCCACGCTCCAGCCAGAGGCACACTCTGCTCACTCTGACACAGACTTGTTCCTTGCCTTCCCTCCCACACCACTGCCTGCCAAGCATCTCCATACCCTGCCCTGTGCCATCGAGGTTCCCGCACATTTTCTCCTTCATTTCACTCTATTAAAGCCCTAATTGATTGACCAGATCATGAGAGCCCAGATCTCTCCCCCGGGATGCTGTTACATTTGCAGTGACAACTGAAAACAGATTACGGGTGGGCAGTTCCCAGCAAGTCATTAAGCATCAGCAGCCGTGCTGGGAGGACAAGACCTCTTTGTCCCATCCCATCACGTCCCCCTGCTCTGCCATGTTTGCAGCCAGCTCCCTGCACTCCCTCCCTAGCCAATGCTGGATGCAATCCTGCACTGCTGCACGTGGCCCTTGTTTTATGTTTGCTGCATTCAGGGAATAAAATGCTCAAGATGGAGCAAGTGCTGTGCTGTCTCTGGGCTATTCCTGGCTAGTCCTCATTCCTTGTATGGGGAGGGAGGGGTGTAGCTTTGGGAGGCTTCACTCACCCACCAAAGTTCATGGAAAACTGGAGAAAAGGTTTTCCCAAGCCCAGAAATCATCAGGACCTGTCCCTTCCCCAACCTCCTCCAGCCCCCTAAAACTGCAAGACAGTGCTGCGGTGGAAAACCAAGGAGATCTCCAAGCAGTATCTCCCAGCCAGAACCATCATGTTGGTATTCTGGTCATCCTGCTCCTGAGAAGCAGACTTATTTATCCCAAAACAAGCAGCCCCCTTCTGAGAGCCAGTAAATTATACAGGGCGATATCAAAGGCGACGAGCGGATGATACAGTGCCGGCCCCGAGCACAAGACAAAGCTTCTGGATATCCTTGCTGGGGCGATGTGTCAGCGCCAGCTGAAATGATGTTCCCTGTAGCTTCCACGTGCATAGGGAGACAGAAACAAATCGCAGGCAGCAGTTTGCTTCTTAAATGATCCCCGTGTAAAGTATTGACTTCCTAAAACAACCTCATCAGCGCTGCGGGGGACAGAGTTTGTTCTGCAACCAATGCAAATGGAGCCCGGTTCTTTAACCATTCAGATTTGTTCTGCCTTCAAAGTGCATTACAGACAAGTCACAGAGCTTTATTTTAATTAAAAGTCTAAAATTCAAGATTATTATTACTCCTGTTCCTGTTTCTTACCCCCCAAGACTGTATATCCACGACACTATGTACTCTGCAAACTATTTTACACCTCCTGGAGGTCATGGAATCATAGGATCATGAAGGTAGGAGAAGATCTCAATGACCACCAAGTCCAACCGTAACACGTCCCACCATGGCCATAGCCATGCCCCTCAGTGCCACATCTCCATGGTTGTGGAACACTTGCAGGGATGGTGACCCCACCACTCCCTGGGCAGCTGTGCCACTGCAGCACCACTCCTTCTGAGAAAACTTTTTCCTAATATCTAATCTGACCAAGGACCTCAAAGACATTTGGCAGGTTTTTGCACTTACAAAAAAATCTAGGCAAAAACTGTAAATGAATATGAATGCTCACTTCCTGCTCTTTTTATCCCTCTCGCTTTCTGAGAATGGCAGGACACAGTGGACAGATTTGGATTTTGTTTGCCCAAAAAGGAGCTAATATTTACCAGCAGCAATGTTTGCACTTTCCGTAACGCTCTTGATCTAAAGTGCTTTGCAGACCTGAATGGCCATGCACTGGAAACCCATCTGTATAAAACACAGCCCTAGGAGCACCCAGCTGGAACTGCTCTCATATACTCCCAGAGCTCTGGGAAAACAAATTCTCATGCCCCAAAATTAATCAAGTAGTGTCTCTGTGAGCATGCAGCAGCAACCACATCACTGCATATCACTGCCTATGCATCAGCAACAACCAGCTTCAAGGCACCGAGTGTGAAGTCCACCAGGAGCAGCTCAGAGAGGGTGGCAAGGCAAGGGATGCTCGACCAATGCAGAGGGAAAAAGAGAGGAAAGGGGACAGACACTCTGCAAGGTGTGCCCAAGATACCATCAGCCTTCTCTGTCCAAGGGCACATTGCTGCCTCACAGACACCTTGGTGCTCAGCAGGAGCCCAGGTCTTTCTCTACCCTTTTAAGAAAAGGTGCTTCCAGTGGCAGCTAAAGATGTCAGTGTATGGGTACCTCTTAGTTCTCTTCACCGTCAGCACGAGGATAAGAAAACCATTTTGAAACAGAGTACCTGGGGATGCTCTATGCAGAATGGTGCTTTGTGCATGCTTCATCTCACTCAGGAAAGACAGACTTCGTGCGATAAGAGAAAGTCAATGTTTCCTCAGCTCTCCTGATATCATGGGTCTATATTGACTTGGCCTGAAACAGTGTTTGCAGGGATGATTACCCCCTCCCTCCCTGTAAACAGCTGCCAGCCAGGCTGAGGGACCCAGAGAGCCATTCTAACTGGAGCAGAACTGATCGCTGCTACCTGAGAAAGCAGGAGTTATCCACCTCTAACAGACTGACATGATTCAATTCAGAGTCCCCATGGGAAATCACAGAGGGAGAATACATCTGAGAGACCCTCCATATCCCTAAGACAGGCCTCAGCCCATCCCTGTTTCTCTTTGGCTGCCCATTGCTCTTTGGGCAACGCTTGCACTGGGATGGACACACCATTCCTTTATTATTTCAAGCCTCTTCCATGCACGCTCTCCTCCTCCTTCCCATTCTTCCACCACTTCCACCTGCTCCCTGCCTCTTGCAGCCCTGCTGCTGTTGTTGTGAGATCTGTCCCCACTGCAGCCTCTGCCTTATGGGCCCACCTTCCTGCGTCCCTCCACCTCACACCACCAGGCCCTCCAACTCGTCCCTCAGTCCCTCTCTCCTGCTGCTGGTTGCTATTCAACTCTGTCGTTGCACGGCTTAAAGTGTCATTAAGGCACACTTGGAATAGAGTCTGCACAAAAGTGTCACTGCACAGGAAACCCCAAGAGGCAAAATTGTGACAGCTGGAGCAGAGCTGCTTGGAGGGAGGATGCCAACACAGATTTTATCCTCCCAAGATTGCTATACGAGCCTCTTCTGGATGCATTTTGCTGCCTGTGGCTCTAGGGTGAAGTTTTAGGGCGCAAGGTGAGGCTGTCTCTTCTTGTCCCAGTCTTGATGCCACTGTCACTCAGGGCCCCTCCTCAAAACCTCCACTTCAGAGCTGACTGCAGGGTTGAAGTGCTCTGGCATCAATGTGAAGTCAACCCTTTTCCAAGCTGTTTCTTTCCCAGGAAATGTGAAAAACACACATGGAGGTGACATAGGGCAAAACAGTCATGCCTTGGCTTTGGAAAGGCTTCAGATCAGATGTAAGCCCACTGAAGGAGATGCAACGTGCCAACGCTTTGCTTATAGACAAGGTGAGAGCCCAGCAGATGGCATGGGTAAAGCCAGGCAGAAAGAGTTAAAGGGAATCTGTTCCTTGAATGTTATTCCCTACATGCTTTTTTCATTGTTTTTTTTTTTTGCGGCCCCTACCCGGCGCGAGGAGGGGAATAAGCAGGAAAAAATACTGTATTCTCCATGCATCCTCCTATCCCAAGAGAAGCAAAAGTGAGACAAAGGCTTCCCTTCGAGGATTCCAAAACCCAGGAGTGTGTTATGAAAAGAGATGTGCATATTTTTTCCCTTACACATAAAAGACCACAAACACCTTTCCGGAAGTCTCGGGGCACTCCTGCAATTAAAGCTTCAGTGCCTGCAGGCAATGCCCAGAGCAGTTCCCACACTGTGGGGCTGGATTTCTGGGGTACCCACTCTTCATGGAGCTCTATGCAAAGCCAACACAAACATTTCCACGGGCTGATAGACTGTGGAATGGCACGGTTATCCCAGAAGCTATGAACAGAGCTCATGACCTCTCTGCTTCCCCATCAAATACCTCACTCATGAGAACAATTTCCCTGAGGGGTATCTGTGCTTACTGGCAGCTCCAGGGAGGCCAGGCTCACTGTGGGGTCTCGAAGGCACCGTTGGTTTGGTGGGATGGGTTGGTGCTTCCTTCTCTCCCTGTTGTTCACACAGTGGGATGAGGCTCACAAGATGCAACAGAGGCAATAAAACAACCATGACTGCTCCACTGTAGCGTGAGCATAGTCCTCACATCCCCCCAGATATATCACAAACCTCTGCAGCTTCACCAACACCAAAATCTTGCTTTGACGACCAAATACTGGAATCCAGGCCCGAATTTCCAGGGTTGTTTATATCACACACCATGAGACCAGGAACAAGTTTTAAAGGAGTTTAAAAGACTTTTACAAAACTCCACCCGTCCAGCCTAGACAGAGCCAGAGGGCAGCAAAAGACGGCAGGAATGCTCATATCCAGGTTTGACTCTTCTGACTCACATAACTTGGTAGCAGTCCAAGTTTATTAGCAAGCAAAGGTTGTTGGGTGACCAATGAAATGAGCAGCAATCTCAGAAGAAACCACACATTCAATCCACTGGCAAGAAACACACAGCACTGCGGCTTGGGAGACTTTCAACACTCCCCATAACAGCCTGAGCTGCCCTTGCTTTTCCAGAAAGTTCTAATTCTGCTTAAAATCGCAATGCACAACAGATGCACAGCAGCTCCTGCAGCCAAACCCACCTCTCTTCTGACACTTGAAACCATCAAACCAACCCAGCAGCACATGTAAACCTTGCACTGGCACAAAACAGACTCATCAGCCCTGGACCTGAATCCTCAATCTTGGACCTGAATTCACCATAGAAACACTGACTGGATGCAACAGAGGATGGTGATGTACAGCACGCAGTGAGGGGGACCCAAGTAACGTTTACATAAGTATTCACTTTAGGAAAACATCCTGTGCTCCCCAACAAATCACTTCTGCAAGCTATTGATAGTTGGATAAAGTTGCACTGTAAAAAGTCACCACTTACCTGCCAGAATATGCTGTCTATTGTGTTTCCCAGAAAGCCATCTCTGCCTTCCGACGATACCAGCTTAGGTCCCAGAATAGTCATAAATTCATCAAAATCAACCTGGCCATCCCCTGGAACGAAAGAAAATGATCAGTATTTTCACCCAAGTACCACTTAGTACCAAAGTCCAACAGACTGCCCTGGCTCTGTACCACATCATGAACCCGAACGCATATGACGGCTACATCCATTTTATGGTGTGTGCAGACCCAAATTTGCTCTTATCCCAGTGAATGTTTCATACTGCAGCACACCCACACCTGAAAACGGGAGCAGGTGATGCACAAATAGAGATGAACAGACCATTCTCCAGCCTGGTGAGTTTACAAGCAAGTCACATCTCCAAACCCCACCATTTCTGCCATTAGCACTACCAGGGCTCTTCCTCTAAAAAGCTGCTAAAGAGCCAGGTCTCTGTAAAGCTTTTACAAGGCCAACCCCATCCTCCAGAGGAAGGGAGTGCACGCAGAGGGAAGAGCCAGACTATTACAAATCCACCAGGCATTTCATTTCAGCTTTCCATCAGCATCCGTCTCTTAAAAGCCCTGTGTGCTCAGCATGCAGAGCAGGCAGAGGAGACACAGCTTCAGTGCCATTAGTGGGGAGAGGAGACTGCTCCTGCCATTAATGAACTGAGCCTATGCAGTCCCGAGCCCCAGCAGTACATTGTATGTTTTGTAAATGAGGCATGTGGCTGTCTGAAGTACAGCCAAGCATTATATCAAATATAGCTTTTCCCTTGTAGAACTTCTGTGATGCTTAATGAAAATGGCAAAAAAAAAAAAAAGAGAAATTTGTGCCTGTTGAACCAGTAGGGTAGTTCAATACCCATATACCTCTTGTTTCTCCATCTCTCCCTAGACGTATCCTTCCATGTACTATTAGACCAGTTGATCATAGAATCCTAGAATGGCCTGGGTTGAAAAGGAGCACAGTGCTCATCCAGTTCCAACCCCCTGCTGTGTGCAGGTCGCCAACCAGCAGCCCAGGCTGCCCAGAGCCACGTCCAGCCTGGCCTTGAATGCCTCGAGGGATGGGGCATCCACAGCCTCCTTGGGCAACCTGTTCCAGTGAGACAGATATGGATGGATAAAGATATGGGCGGATTTATTAGCTCACCTTCAAGACTGCAAGCAGAACCACCAACCATCGGACTCAGGATTGTTTTTTGTTTTTTGTTTTTTTAACTTAAATTCATCTGGAACTGACTGGATGCACCTCTCCATGCAGTTACCGCTCCAAATTACCAGGTGTGAAATGTGTCCAAAACCATCAAACCAAAGCAGATCAATGTGAGGGCTACTATTAAAATGTCACTATTGACTGCAGCACCTGCAGCAGCCCCGTGCGACAGCTTCCCCGCGTGCTGCTCGCTATCTGTCCCTGTTATTATATTTCATATGCTTGATCTGAGCAGACGCACCGCTGATTGAAATCTCTGCGTGTCCTTATCTCCGCAGAAACACAACGTGAAAATAAGCAGAGTCAAAGCACTCCTTTGCCAGAACAGGGATATCTGCTCACTGAAAGGCTCTGTCCGTAATTTCGTGGAGACAAGAGTGAAAATCCAGCAACAGGGGCTATAGAGAAAAAAAAAACCCAGCGGGGATTCAGAATAGCTTTGATCTTCTGACACTCAAGAAGACCCCATCCAACTGCTGGAGGTGCTCAGAGCTCTGCAGGGATGAGCATTGCACGACAGAGCCCATTTCTGGGGCAGGTTAGTAAGCAGAAAAGGGAAGAGGTTGGGACCCCAACACTAGGAAAGCTGTTCTTTAAAACATTGATGGGTTCTGAGAAGCTGCGCTCCTTCTGCTTTCCCATGGGAGACATCATTTTATGACATCAAGTCGGACTGCGTCAGTCACAGCGCGGTGGATCATTTTGGGGAAGGTAATGCAAGGTGACAGTGGGTTTGGGGCCATTTACATTGCAGCGCATCACTTCAAGGCAAAGGCAGTAAGAAAAACGTACGCTATGATGCAAATCGGGTCGAAGAAATTAGCCAGATTAGCAAGAAAACAATTTGCATTTTGAAGAGATCCCATTACCTTTCCTTGCATATATTAGGTCTGTCCATACCTGACCCTGAGATACTGAGCGATTCAGTTGGAGTTTTCCACAATGCCACTTCATGCACACAGGAGAGGGAGGACTCGGTCCTACATGCGACTCAGAGGAAGCAGGTCCTGGGCTCTGGGCAAACCCTTGCTCATGACTACCCTGTGCCTTTGCCAGGGATCATAACTAACTTCATGGGGTTTAATTAGCAGCTTAATTATAGCACTTCCCATAACCTCAGAAGAAAGATGCCATCGCAAATACATTATTCCCTTACTGACTGCTTTTTCAATTAAAACTGCTAACTAGCAAGGAAGCAAGACCCCATAACATTCTCCCTGGTAGAGATATCCCCTCAGCATTAATTTTAAGCTGCAGAAAGCAAACTTCCCACCACCAGCTTCTCAAGAGACCTCAGCACCAGAATACCAAGAAAGAGAACTCACAATTTTGGATGAAAATTCCTTCCACAATATTCAACAGTCAGAAGAAAAAATTGTAAAAAACAGCATATAAGCTCCGAATCTGCACGGCTGAAAGGTGAGAAGGCACGGGTTGCTCTCCATAACCACATAATACCCTATACCCAAACTCCTATAGGAGCTGTAGGCATTCAGGATGCCCACCACCTCCTGGGTGCACACAGCCTGAGATTTGCCATGGTGTACACGCAATAGATGCTCTCCTCCCCCTCTAAGTCGCAGTCACACAGTGCACTACAAGCTGATGTGCGATGCACACACGGAGCATCTGTTCCAGGATCTGCATTGGAGGCAAATCAAACCCCGCGCACATCCCCCATTTGGCTTTCCTGTGCCTACAGATGTGGTTTATATTCGGAGTGAGCGATGTGCAGCTTCTTCAGAAATGAACTTTGGGTTGATTTCAAGGGCTGCAAGGAGGAAAATGCCAGGCCAGAGATGTTCTCATATCCCCTGGTTCCTTCCCATAGCCCAGCCGGCAAGTCTCGAATGCTGCTACTGTGACAGTGCTGCAGTCCTGATCCCTCTCTGTGCAGGCCCCCAAGCTGCCTCCCTCCTGATGTCACTACATGGGTGACCTTGGCACAACACCAGAGCTCAGCTTCACCTTGCTTTTTAAACCACCTAAACGGTTTCCTTATTTACATACAGCTATGCCTTAGCGTTCCTCTTTCTGCCTCGTGCTTCCACTTAATCCTGGCATTAATGCTGCCGTGCAAGAAGGGGGTTAGCAATCATGTGCCTGAACCTTGCATGACTAAAAATATGATTCAGAACATTGCTGGTCACATCGTCAGAGATGAATTAGATCTGCTTATCATTACCAGCCCATTTGCATCGGCTGGGCACTAAGTGCTTCCAGATACCCACAAAGGTTGGCTCTCTGTGAAGCAACGTCGCCATTCCAGCAAAAAAAAAAAAAAGCAGGCAGATGTGATAATGGAAAAGAGTAGCAACTAGATGCACTCCCATCAGTCCTGAAGCAATCATGCAAGCCTGGCTAATTACTCCGTGAGAGGCCTGAAGGTACCCAGAAATCTCTTTTGGTCCTCTAGAACCCCTCTGACCACCCATGACCACGCATGAAAGCACGGTGACCCAGACCTGCTGCCTGCTTAGCACCTGCACCAAAGCTGCAGTGCTAAGTGTTGGCTCACTGGATGCAAAAAGGGGTAAGTTCAGATGGAAACATCCTGACACCCAGAAGGAACCTTGAGGTCCAGCGCCCACCAAGGACAACCATGGAGCAGCAGTTGAGAGCAGCATAGGACTGGGAAATTCAGCTCTCTCCCAGCCATGGTCCAAGGGAAGGGGATGTGCACTCAGTGCCCCAAGGAAGGGGTGTCTGAATCTCTGAAAAATGGGCTCTGCACCTTCAACCCCAAGCCACATTGGTATTGGTGTGGTGCCATCAGGTCTCCAGGCCAAGGAGAACTCAAGTCACCACCATTCGCTGAGCTTCACTGCTCGCCTGCAAACGGCCCTGCCAGAACTCTGCTAACTTGAAGGTCTAATTAAATGCTGAGCACAGCAGCAGCACAAACCCCTGTGCCCTGCATCCCATGGGAGTGCCCTGACCCTCTGCCTTCAGCCACTGCTCTGTCTGAAGGTCCCCGGCTGGAGTGGCTCCCTTGGAGGGAGCAATGAAATATTTATTGGACTGGGAGAAAGGCAGCACGAGAGGTTAAAGAAAAAGAGAGAGGAAAAAATGTCCATATGGACTGCACTGCCTGAACACAAAGGCAGAAAAGAAATTCACACTGCTTTCAGAGCATCCTGCTTTAAAGACCTTTTACTTGAATGCTTCCTAAAGAAACCATCACCCCAGCCAGGCTCAGGATAACCAGGTTCTTCCTCTTCCTGCAAAGTATCCTGCCATGGCACCGGAGTGATGCATGCATTTAAATGGAGATGAGGATGTGCTGAGCGTAGACTGATAAGTATTCACACTTTTTTTTTCTTGCATTTGACCTCCAGAGCGCAGCTAGGTGATATATTTAAAGTTAATGAGCTAGTCACTTGCAGCTCAGGTCCCGGGCGTGCACAACACTCCTATTTATTTTTGTTCTCGTAACAGCTAGCTGCAGTGACTCCATCCCACTCTGTGTCATTACATGCACCCATAGGATAACCTGGGCAATAACACGGGCAGGTGCTGGCTGCTGCAGAGGTGTGCACGGAGCAGCTCCGGCCACAGATGAATATTTTGGTTTCTGAGATGTTCAGAACAGAGAACAGCCTGACACCAACGCAACCCAAAGACTGCCATTACAGCCTCAATCCATAACTTAACTACAGCTGGAGAAAGTCCTTCACTTATGACTTTGGAAGCAGTTTTAAGAACAGACATCCATGAGCCTGGCTGAGAAGAAGGGATAAAGGGATAAAGGCACACTCTGGTGACTGCTCTGCAGTGGGGAAACTGAGGCACTAAGCATCACCTGCCCAATCCATTGCCAGGAGGGAGGCTCTGGCTGAGCTAGGTGGGTGACCTTCCTCATCTGACCATCCACGGGATATGCCAGCACTCCCCAGGATGGAAAAGGGTGACATCTCCTATTTCCTGTCTGCATTCCACCAGGGAGGGTTGTAGAGGCTCTCTAATATACTCTAGCAAAGTACACACATATAAAACAGCAGAAAAATACACTTTCCAACCCCTCCTGTGCCTTGGTGGCAGCAGGGGCACTCTTACTGCTCACCAGCTCTGCCCCGCATTGTGACAGCTTTATTGAGGGGTTTTGGAAGAAATACTTTGCCAGAGCTGAAGAAACACCTCCACTAGAGCCCACTCTGTTGCATAAGGGTGCCTCAAGGCTCTGGATGGGGTCCTGGGCTGCCTGATCTGGTGGGGGGCAACCAGCCCACAGCAGGATGCGACGTCCCTTCCACCTCAAACCGTTCTTTGGTTCTATGATATTAACTGTCTGCATTTTTCCAAGGACAGATCATCCTGGAGAGACAAATGACCCAGGGGGACGGACACGTATTGTGTCCCCTGCCCCACTGCAAGCACAAACAGGCTGCTTGGTGCCTAAAAATCCAAACAGAACTAGTGACTTCAGCTACAAAAAATAAAAACATCCATCAGGCCCCAGGTGAATAACAAGTCAGCATCGTGTGGTCCTGGGAAGCCCCAGGGTGACCCAGTGGCTGCAGAACTGCCAATGCTAGAGTCATAAGGATCAAGAGGAGCAAAATGACAGCTGCAGCAGGCTTTGTCACTAGGTGAGCTCTGTGTGCATCACAGCACCCATCAGATAGCTCTGCACAGCACTGAGACTCGTCAGATCGGGGAATGCTGTGCTCCCTGCTGCAAACACACACACTGTGCCAAAGGCACAACTTGCTATTGCTTATGAACCCATCCTTGGTGCTGAGCTGCAAATCTGACCAGCTTCATCAGCAACAATAACTTCTCTCTGCTCTTTGCAGTGAGAATACTTAATGTGATAAACTCCATTTACAAATCAGAGAGGACATGGAGCTAGTGGCCACTATAAATACCGCCAGGTCTCATCACATCCATCTCACCCAGCAAGGCCCCCAGCTCAGCAGCTCGCTGCAAAGGATAAGTCCATGGACTGCTTCTCACATAGCAAAATCAGAGGCTTCTGAGCACGAAGGCAAGACCAGAATCTTCAAAGTCTGACCATTCTATCTCTGTGAAGTCTGCAGTGTCATAGTGAAATGGTTCAACACAGTAAATGAGCCACGGCACGAAAACTGTGAAAAAAGGCAAAGAAAGTTAAAAAATATGTCATTTTTGCAGCGTCAGTTTGTACCACGCAGGTACAAACCAGTCTGAGCAAGCAAACATTTGTCAGTGAGCAAATCTGCTCCCCTTCCAACCCCAACCCAACAGCAACACAACGGCAAGGAGAGCTTTTAGGGACACTCCTGGTACCCCAACACCATCCCTGGAGGCCACCAAGAGTCACCATAGATAGCTCCACAAAGAGCCCTCCCAACTGGTGAGAGAACACTCCAAATTTTAATTTGGGATTTACATTCATTTCAATTGCTGAAGAGGAAGCTGCAGGAGATGCTGGATTTCTGCTGTTCCCACTGACGTATCACATAATGTGACAAAAAGGTAGCAGGTAGCTGGCTTGTACACTGGTGGAGCTGGCTTGTCTTCTGCTTGATCAAAGTATTTCCTATTTGTACTATAACAAACAATTTGACACACTGGATAGTTTTTTTTGTTAGCCTGAAGTTATTTTCCCAGGGTACTGAAAACCAGCTGCTCCTCTAATTAGTACACTGAGTGCTTATTTTATTCCGTGGATGAAAGTGTCTGATGTTGTAACGAAACAGTTTGACACTTAAGTCACACATTCATCTATTTTATTGCTGAAGTCTGCTTGAAGAGTAGGAATCCTGAATAAGGCAACACATTTAATGTGCCATTTCTCTGCATTTTTATTAGCATTACTGCCAATAGGACGAATCTGGAAAAAAAAAAATTATTTTGCCAGCAAATAAATACTTAAAATATTCTGCTTTCCACCAACTGACAGAACGTTTCAGGTCATTCTCCAGATTGCAGACAGAAACGTATGCACCTCTCAGAGTCTGCAGAGTTTATATCCACCCAGTACCTCATTATGGCTAAGGATGAAGAAAATCAAGGGTATAAACTAAGGTAAAACCTGGCCTCTATTTCCAGGCATAAAATAAAACACAATGTCCACACAAGGCACAACCACTGGAGATGCCCACCTATCCTGAGCAGCCTTCTGCTGGCAAACATTCACACACCAGCTCTAAAATAAGATGTAACAAAAGCTCTGGTCTGATGTGAATCGTGTTTGGAGCAATAGAAACACTGTTCTTCCCTTCCTTCCCCAAGAGAGGAGAGCTGCTTCAAATAACCCTTTGCCTCCTGTTCGATTTTGGTACTTTTATCTCTTCCATCACAGCAATGCTACAGCACCTTCCAGCAGTTCATGAAAGGGGATTTCTGATGATTTATAAACTTTCTCTAGAGACCTTGAAATATTCCAAGTGCATTCTCATTTTTCACTCTAATCCAGTTTTTGTTCCAGCTGAACTATTTCTCCCAATGGCAGCTGTGACTCCCCCCCCCCCCCATCTGGCTGGAGCACCCCTCACAGAACGGCAAGGGAGGAGGAACACAAGACAGAGAAGGCACTTTCTGGAAACACACTGGATACCACAGCAGCAGAATATCCAGTGCATTTCCAGAAAGTGACCTTGCTTCATGGCATCAAAGCCCAACGGATGAGTAACCCAAGCATAACCCAAGTGTTCCATTGGCTTTATGGCACAGGACAGACATACAGACAGACAGAACCTTGTCGTCCCCATGGGCAGGAATCCCCTCCGCTCTTCCTGTGGGACATTCAGAAGCTGCTAAGCATCTTTGGCATCACCCAGTGACAATCCCCATGGGCAAACCCACTTGTTACTCTCATTTCCAGCTGGGACACAGCTCAACACAACCAAAGCATCACCACATCCGTGTTTCATGAAACCTGCAATACTTGAAAAGAAATTATCCCTTTGGGAGTTTGTTGGGACTCTGAAAATGTTGCTGGGAAGCAGAGGATGCTTCCACCTCTCCCCTGTGCAATCGAAGCTGAGAAGGAAGAGGAGGAGCAGAAGAACAAAGAAAAGAAAGGTTTCTTTTCCACCTGGAGAAAGCAGTGAGATAGCACAGGCATAACCAACCATAATAAAGCAGAACAATTTTAAAAAAAAGTCTTCAAGTGGTACCAAAGCAAATAATTCGTTACACAAAGACAGCAGACAGGTGATCAGATACCCAACGCACGTCCCACTTTCTAACCAACTTAATGTGTTATGCAACACAGCTCCATTTCTGCTCTGGAGCTTCACCAACAACCCCAGACAGCACGGTCCATGGGCAGCTCTGGAGCTGAGCCTTGTGCTAATTACCGAGCTGGGTGAGATCCCTTCTGGCAGAAGGTGACATACAGGTGTGAAATGCTCCTGTTCTATTCGCTATGCACACCCATAAAAGCACTCCAACCCACTGCAAGGTGCTTTGTCCATCCAGCTCCCATCACTCTGCCACCCCACATCCCGACCCAGACAGGCTGAGCTTCCTCCTTCCTGCAGAGCACGGGGTGTGCAAGGAAACCCAGACTAAGAACAGCTCTAACTGCTCAATATTAGAATACCACCAGTTAAAAAATCCCCGGCAGACGCCCTGCCATCCTGCAAAGCAAAAGTGATCCCAAGGTAATACCTGATGAAAACCACATGCTTGCAGCGAGGTCTGGTCAGACCGGTTCTCATGAAATACAAAGTGCTGCCAATTGTATTACCTCATTATTAGCAGACACTGGCAGCAGCCCTGCGTGGAGATGGGCCGTCTGGCTGCGCAACCTGCCGGCACCTCGTAACTTATGTGGGGTGTGCAGGAGGATGGCTGCCCCTCTCCTGGTTCTACTGCCCATGGGACTCTGCGAAGGGGAGGAAAAGCTCTGCAGCCCTCAAGTGGAGCGTGTGGGGTCAGGCTGTTCTTGGGAGTGTGGGGTATGTGTGACACCCCAGGGCTCGCTGTGTTCAAGCCCTGCTACTGAATGATGCTCACATGCAATGTGCAAGGAAGGAGGGAGCTGCTGCTGGTTCTCACTGTGAAATCACAGCAAAAAATCCAGATGAGTCAAGATAAAAATCCAAGACAACCCACCAGAGAGAAAGCAGTCATAAGCCACGTAATTCAAGCTGAACAGTATTAATTCAAGTTGCAGGCAAGGTAAATCTGTCACATAACATTCCCCTATTTGCTCAGTACCTAAGGAATTTCCCATTCCCCGATGCTGTCTTAATGTCTGGCCCTCTCAGCCTCTCCATCTCACAGATTTGTGTCCTGGTCCATAAGCTCCTACTCCAAGCACTGCAGCAGCAGGTAAATGCAACGCAGACCCAGAGCAGTACCCATCATCCCCATGCTGCATCCTTAGAGGAGAGAGATAGGATCAACCCCACCTTGGCAGAAAGCATGCTGAGCTTTCTGAAAGCCCTCGGACAGGAATTCAACACCTCCCATCTGCAGCCCATTACTCTGCACTGTAACTCCACCTCTCAGTTTCAGGTCCCAGAGTGCAACAGGAAGGGAGCCAAAGTCTCAAGTCAGTGAGATCAAGACTTCAGGAATAACTGGAGATGAATCAAGACGGAGAGCCAAGTGCACAGCACTCTTTTTCCAAAAAAGCACAGAGTTGCAGTAAAAGACCCCATGAACCGGCGCCGCGCTGAGTCTGGCCTCTATGAAGTCTAAAGAGAAGTCACCTGGTCTGTTAGGAAAGGCCACAGCGTAACAAGGTGCAAACAACAACATCTGAGGAAAACGCTTTAAAAAGTGATGGATATATATATATGTTTTTGTCCCTTTTCTTTCAGGAAAGAGATTGCCTCAAATACCAACCATCCCCATCTGCTGGGGTGTGCGTGCATCTCCCTGCAGGAGAGCCTCTGAACACCCTCAAGGAGGTTATCACCACTCCCTGCCTGATGAATGCAGTGGTACCCTGCATCCCCCAGGGGCACCTGCTCTTCTATGTCCCCAGGGATGTCACAGCTGTCACCACCTCCCAGGGGCTCTGTTCTCATTCTCACAGTCCCCTGAGGATGTTAGTGTCACATCAACACACCCAGCACTCCCCTTTAGACCAGGTCTGCATCTGGTTCATCTCCCTTTGCTCCATGCTTTCGCCCTGCCGTATCACAGAGGAAGAAGGCTGGATCTGCATCCCAGCTCCCTGCACCAGGACAGCATCCTTCCTGCTCTGGCCAAGGACATTTTAAAGGCAGCCCTCTTGTTGTGCTCTGCTCTGATTGCAGCTTTGCGGCAGTTAACAAGTCCCCCCTGGCTCTGTCATCCTGATGCTGCATTTCTTTGTTCCTGTTAATGGTGGGTTCTGTTTCTTTTATTACCTCTTGGTAATCGTTTGAGGAGCTCTCACAGCAGGATGTTACTCAAAATCATTCCACCCTTCTAAATTTCTCCATCAAAACCCAGCAACATTTCATTACGGCACAGCACTGCTCCTATCCGCAGTATCTTTCACTTGCAAGAAGCAGTGAGCACCCCAGGACCATGCTGCTCGCCAGGTGCCCAAGTTACATCCCAGTAAGCATCACCGTACCAGAAACAAGCAGAGAAAAGACTGCAATAGCTTCAACAGAAATACCAGTTGACACTTCGCACAGAAAGGTTTCCAGAGTTGGTTTGTCTTTGTCTAGCTGTATCAGTTGGTCAACAAGAGGATGCACCATCTCCCTTGCATGGGTTGCACCAGGGGAGCTTCAGGTTGGATATTAGGAACTATTTCTCTTCAGAAAGAGTGGTGATGCAGTGGCACAGCTGTCCAAGGAGGTGATGGGGTCACCACCCCTGGAGGTGTGGAGATGTGGTACTGAGGGATGTGGCAGTGGGCATGGTGGAATGGGCTGGGGTTGGACTAGATGATCTTGGAAGTCTTTACTGATTCTATGATTCAGCAATCTCACAGCATCTCTCCAAGACCTTCGTGATCACCACGAACACCCTGAGCCCCGAACACAAGCTGCAGTGCTCAGGGAGAGCTCCCCACACTGTAAGAGACCCAGCAGTCAGGACTCACCATCCATGTCCAGGCGTTGCATGATGATTGCCAGCTCCACCTCACTGGGCATGTACCCCAACGAGCGCATGGCCATGCCCAGCTCCTGCTTGGAGATAAAGCCATTCCCATCCCTGTCCAGCACCCGGAAAGCTTCACGGATTTCTGCAAGGGAGAGGAAGGAAAAAAAAGAGTTATTATGGTGGCGGACATCTTCGTCAATGTATCTGTGCATATGGGATGAAGAAGCAGCATATATTGCCTTTCCTAATGTGAACGTGGCATATTTGATAATTTCAAGTCAATGTAATGACATGAAATGTAATGATATGCTCATCGAAGCATATACTCACACCTCTGTATGCAGACAGATATGTACAACTGCATGAACAACTCACATTATTTTCTCTGCTAAGCATCACTGCAAAATTCAGTATTCATTACAGATGGATCTCCCTCCCTTCTGCAGCATCTGCCTGGAAAGCCATCCTACTCCACTGGAAAGCACTGTTCTGCCCTGGGGCTCCTCCAGCAGCCCTGCCCCATGCCTCTCAGCATGTCTGCAAGACAGCATTACTCCAAGTCTTACCAGGATCTCACTTTTTTTTCCAGCAGAACAGCAGCAGTTGGGTGCATCCCCTGCGGGTAGCAGTGCTCTGCAGCCAGCTCTCCAAGCACCACAAATGCGGGTGTACGTCTTTTAAACCAAACCTAGGCAATTTCCATCTCTCCATCTCCCCAGCTCCTCTTTAATTTACAACTGTTTTACAGCAATAAACAGCCTCGGATCAATAAAAAAGCTGACGGCGTCAAGGGAATCACTTCCATCATTCTCCTGCAGCTTGGCTCGGCTTCTGACATCTGACTTTGGTTTGCTTTTCAATTCTGGCATAATCCCCCCCTTGGCATTAACACCCCCTGCTGCAGCCCAGCTCCCAGCCCTGCTCCTCACAGCCCTCTCTGCTTGAAGCCCATCACCGAGCTCCCCAGGTGAAGTGGCTCTGATTGGCGAATGCCAAATAGAGCCTTGTCAAAACATTAGCCAAATGGGAGCAGGTTTGCTTGGGAGGATTTGGTTGGAGGTGGAGAGAGAAAGAGAGACTGATTTGTTACTTAAATACATCATGTTGTGAGGAGGAAGACACAGGATGCCTTATTATGTCCTTGGGAAGATAATCAACAATTAATTGGTTTGGTAACCACATGTCAGTCACCCCTTGGTGACCTTTGCAGCACTATATTCATGTTGCTCACTCAGGACATCGTTAGTTCACCTACTTTGGGCACTGCCTGCCTCCATCCAGTCACCACCGAAACTCCTTCCAGCACAAATCCCTGCACAGCTCCAGGAAAATGCAGGTCAGGTCTCCTGAATTATGGGACAAATTACCACCTGGAGACATCCACACTGCTTTGCACCCCATCCCATGCTGAGAAGGCAGAGGCTGTGGGAATTCCACTGTGGGAGTTACTGGGAGATGTCAGGAGGCAGCAGAGAATGAGGATGCACGTATGGAAAGTCACAGAAGTTTAGCATTCATGTGAACACATTTCATTGGAGAAGTGGGAGGGAAAGCTCTGCAGGTTTTGAAGGAGAACAGACCTAATTAAACACTGATCTATTCTCTACCAGGAATAGATTGGATGGAAAAGATCTGATCAGCTCTGCGAGTGTCATTAAATCTCAGGGACAGGAAAATGCTTTTGGCCCTGCCATGGACTGCACCACCTCTCCCTCTGTTCTCTGCTTCCTGGGAGAAGACAACCATAGATGATAGAAGCATGAAGGTTGGAAAAGACTTCTAAGATCACCCAGTCTTACCCCAACTCACTCCACCATGCCCATAACCACATCCCTCAGTGCCTCATCCCCACAGCTCTGGAACACCAGTTGGTGACCATCACCTCCTTGGGCAGCTGTGCCACTGCAGCATCACTCTTTCTGAGAAGTTTTCCTTAAAGGAGGGATGCTCTTTATTCCCCCAGGGAAAAAGCTGGGAGCATCTCACTGCACCAAGAAATGCTGTGGTGATGCCTTTGCTAATGAGTTATCTAAAACTATACAACTCAAAGGCCACTCTTAAACCACCTCCCACCAAAATCCACCACCTCCCTTGATGAGGTGCCTGGCACCTCTGTGACCTCCTGCTTCATCTTCACCACGGCTGTGGTTATCAGGATGGGATGTGATCAGATTTTAACCCAGCTGAAAAGCTCACCAATGCACAAAGGGCAGATCCTACAGATTTTCAACAAATCCTATGGGTGTAGCTATATATCAGCTGTGGTTTCCTTAGACTGAACCACTTCCCTGGATCCACCTTATCTCAGTGGTATGGAGAGGTGCTGGGGCTGCTCAGAGTCAACGCAGCTTGAAGTGCTGGGATGAAACACAGAAAGCCTTTGGAGTAGGAACAAACCCCATCAGACACTGCCAGCTGTAGTGAAATCTATTTTCATACGATGTGCTGAAAGCTAAAGTGCAGTAAATATTACTTCAAAATCAATTATTTTTAAAACAAACTTTTGACAGCTGAAGACATAAACTAAAAATACTGCAGGGAGCCAAGGAAGTGTTTCAGAACATAAAATATGAGCCTACCTTCAGAAAAGTTTAGACTGATCCAAATCATACAAATAAATTACACCAGTACTGAGGCTTCGCAGTGGGGCATGTGAGTGTCAGTCCAGCAAGCCTTCTCTCCAGATACACTGATTTCAGAAGGTGCACAACAACACCTGAACCTTGACTGGAGGACCTAAGGTCCCCCACTCGAGTTCCAGCCTGGCTCCACGCCTTTCAGATAAGCGAACCTCTGATCAAACCTGAAACATCCTTCATGCACTGACACCCCACCCCAAACTGAGCTTTTTCCACTCCCAGCCTATAAATATTGCTCGTGCAGAGGTATATTTGCAGAGCTATTTATAGGCTGAACACACTGCACATGTAGCAGCTACGACCTCAGCCAGTGTTTCCTCTTTATCTTTGTATGTACCACCACCTCTTTATCAGCTCCTCGTTAGGGTGATTCCTTCCCCTCCGACACACTGACCATCCTCCCCAAGCACACCATTACCCCAGTGCCATCCCAAACAGCGCTCCACGAACGCACAGCACCCTGGCTGGCCCTCACCTTCATTTCCAGCTGTTAAATTTCATTACCCAAAGCTAAAAATACATCAGCACTTTCCCCATATGACTTTTCCAAATAAGTCGCCATGGCAACTGATGCTCCTGGCTCAGAACTGGGCACGGATGCATCCATGGGGTGAATCTCTCAACTGCTGCCTGGGCTTGGGAGAAAGTTTGAGTTGTTCTGCATGGGGATGTTTTACCCTGATTGAGAACAACAAAGCTCTGTTTTGCCTTTTAGAGGAAAAGCAAGGGAGTAAGTGCCACAGCGATGCTGCTTCAGCAGCCCTGCGTTGGCCCCAGCACGTGTACCTAGATTACACCTCCATTGGGGCATCAATAAGCACTGATTCCTCACTCCATCATAGCAAATAGGCAGTTGGCACAGAATTATCTGAATGGACAAAGAAAAAAAAAGAAAGGAAAATAAAGAAACAATTGGAAAACAGAAAATAACCCATTTTGCATCCTGTCCTCATGAAGCTTCACCTCTTCCCAGGGAGCCCAACCAAGCTCCTGAGTGCTCTTCTCCATGTCGCAGTCTCTCCAGTCCTGGGAGCACCTCTGTACAAGGTGACTTCAATACAACAGTGCTCACACAACTAATGGCTGGCAGCCATTAGTAGCACAACATCACCTCCCTACCAGAGTTATATCAAACAGCACCAGTATAGGATGCTGCTGGCAAGAAAGAGACCACCTGATGGTCTGCATGTGATGCAAAACAATGAGCTGAGTTCAGGTGAGCAAGGGGACCAACAGTTATCCCACACTAATCATAGACCCATGAAATGGCTTGGTTTGGGAAGGACCTCAAAGATCATTTAGATCACCTAGCCACAGGCACTAGATCACGCTGCCCAGGAGCCTGGCCTTAAAAAGCTCCAGGGATGGGGCATCCAACTAATTAATCCTGATTAGCATCTTCATTAACAATCCAAAAGAGTGAGTAGACAGCACTAATTCCCAGGAATACAAGGCTGCAAAAAGCTGTCAGGACAAAAAGCCTGCCTATGCAAAGGGGCCAGATCTGGGAGCAGAAGGTTTGTGGGGCAAAGGCAGGTATGGGGTGCCATCACTGGTGGGATCTGTGACAGTCACCCACTGATGGAAAGAACCAGACTCCTTTCCAGCTTTGTCATGCATTAACCAGGAAACTGTCCCATCCCAATCCAAAGGGAACAAAGAAAGCCTGCTGCTGGGGTTGGACTTGACACACAGCCTAGCAACTCATTAACACTCTTCACCTGCATCCAGAAAGACCCAAATATTCATCCTCAGCTCCCCTTCCACTCACTCCCCCTCATAAGAGCTTTCCACAATGGCTGCTTTAGGCACACGGGAGCTGACCTTGCACTCTGTTCCTAGCCTCCCCATCTCATCTGTTCCTGAAGTCCAGCAGCAGGTTTATTTGCTGATGATTTCCCTGCGACTGGTAACTAGAGGCAACCATCATTATTTTTTGTTTTGCCTCCCCAGCAAGGATGAATCACGATGCTCCAAGAGATAAATTCAGCCAGAGCCACCAGTGTCCACCAGCCACCCTTGGGCACTGCAGATGATTCCAGCTGACTTCACCGGGTATAAACACCACCCTAATAAATGTTGAAATTGCACTGTAACTACCCCACTCTAAATACACAGCAATTACTATCAGAGCCCTGTATGGTTATTTCCATTAGGATGATAAGAAGAGGGCTACCACCACCGTACATCTTGCCAGTCGTCTCATTCGCTTAATTGCGAGTTTGGGCACCAAAGTACAAACTGAATGATCCAAAAGCTGCAAATAGCATGTCCTTGAGTGAAGTGTTAAGTGAGACTTGTAACTACTATGCCTGTTTGAAAAAATGGAAAGTTCCATCCCTCCATCTGCTATTCTTACACTCCTATTTTGCTGCAAACTGCAACAAAGCGTCATAATATCTACATTTTTAGCCTAATTGAAACATACCCCTTCTTCCCTCCCAAAATACTCCAATTGAAAATGTCAAAGCATTTCACTTGGTTAACCCCGATCCCAGCAAAACAGCCCTGCATCCCCAACCCACAGCGTTTTGCTGCAACCTGGGGCCATGCCTACCTGCCCCACTGCAGCATCACCAGAACCACGCATGGGCCAACGCTGCTGCTGGGATCAGGGCATAAACACTTGGGTTTAAGACCCAAGACTCATAACGCTTGACCCCAAGCTCTACAGCAGCTTAGTTATGCAGTTATATCAAAATATCAAAAGTATAATATAATATAAAATATCAAAGATAATGCAAACTGGTGAAGTATCTCAGCTTGGAAAGATCTGCTTCAAAACAAAGTGCCCCTGCCTTGTTTCTCCTTGGAGGGACTGTGATTTCGAATACACACTTTGGCAGGACTGTGTTGGGGTTGTTTTTTTTTTTTCCTACCATGGTAAAAATATTATTTGTGGAAATCACATTTCCTGTGGTTATGTTCCCAAACACATTCAACACTTGCCAAGTAACCTGCAGGAACGCATCATTACCATAGAAATGCGCAACAACAAAGGCTTATCTGCCACTACAAGCTACTGGAAGCTTTTAGTGCAGGCAATGGGGGTGGGACTGGGAATACTGGAGGATGTTCACTCCGAGGACAGGACAGGGCGGCTCCTTGTCACAAGGACACTCTGTGAGTGTGGCTGCATCCTTCTGTGGATGGCGCACGCTGAGCGGTCTGTAATTGCCCGAGCCCTGCAGTATCGCACGGAGCCGGCAGGGAAGCTCTGCGCTGGAAGCCAGCTGTCAGAAGAACTTGGCACAACAGCAACTTCCACTCTTCCCTATAAATTTCCCTACTGTGGTTAGAATTTTACCAAGGAGACAAGCGGGGCTCCTGTTGGGCTCCATCCCAAATGGATGCATGGGGTAGCAGACACCGTGCTCCAGCCACCGACCGTACACAGCACAGAGTAAGCTAGTTTCCAGTGCCTAGGAAAGGTACAGGCTGATCCTAAGCATGGAGGGATATATTCACAGTGAAAGAAGTGCAGGGGAGGAAATGGAGATGGGAAGAGAAAAGCAGGATCAGCTTCTGGAAGCCCTTTAATTTCCATCTGCAGGGCATTGAGGACAGCAGGAGGAGGACAGAGAAAAGCTATTTGAGGTGAAAAGCAATACTGATCCAAGAACAAATGGATGCATGCAAATTTAGCCTAGCAATTAGAAAAAAAAAAGTTTCTGAATGCAGGGAGCAGACACACACACACAGCAACTGCAGCATTCCAAAACGTGGCTTCAACCACCCTGGACACAGGTCACCTCCAGCAGGAGCAACCAGCTTCCCCTCTTCCAATCCATGTTTCTATGCCTCAATACCCTAAGAAAAATAATTCAGGCTATAAATGCTTGCTTTAAGTATATCAGTGCTCACGGCAGTGGTCGTCAAAAGAACACCACCACGATTTCATGTTAATTCTTCACATGTTGCTGCGCTGACGTGTATCATCTGTCAATCACTGTTAGAAAACTTTGCCCAGATCTCCAGTCCTCCTGATGCATCCTTGGCTCCGTGATTCGAATCTTTCAACCAAACAACTCATAACGTGCAGCCTTTTTTTTGAGCATTCACAATCAAACAAGTCATTATAAATAGCAGCATCAGGATGGATGCTGGCTGCATCAGCAAATGCCTCATGTCTATTCATTGGATGGAGAGCATTTTTCTAAAGGTCTCAGCGTTTCATGCGAGATTCTGCCACGTGTTGCTGTCATTCTACAGGAGATGGGTGCAGAGTCAGTACTGCACCTAAGGCCACTTCCAGAGAGGCACTTTGGTCTCCTGGCACAGCCCATGCAACCCTGCTCACCCACCAGCATGCTGGGTGGGGTGCAGCCATCAGGAGGCATCCCTCTTGTGATGGTTCTGCAGCGGATGGGGAGAAGAGGGCTACAGACCTCCAGCAACTGGAGCAAAACACCTACATGCAGAGAGTTCTACGAGATCTGTGCATTCTCCTCTTGTTCTCTGTTCATCTCCATTCATGTTCGGCCCTGGAAAATGCAATGGAATCAGCTCCAGGTAAGTGTGCTGCTGGTGAAAGCCACTGCTGGGACCCCGAATGGGGGGAGGTTGCCCCCAGCCCTGGGCTTTGCAATGGGGCTCTTTACAAGCTGACCCAGAGCTTCTGTGAGGCTTTTTGGGAATGCTGTAACCCAGGATGTTCTAAGTAGGGGAAAAATGCATTACTCATTCCTCATTTAAAAGCAACAACAACAACAAACCCAAACGAACTCCCAGCAGCAAAAGATCACCAGCACGAAAGCGGATCAATTTAAGACGCATCACACAACTTCTGTTTACAATTACAAACCTACTACTAAATACAAAGAGTGAGAACTGATTTCTACTGTTTTTCAAACAGATCTCACTCTTCTCTTTCCATACACCTTTTTTTTCCATTAAGAAACCATCTATATCCTCCCCTGATCCTTTACATAGAGCAGAGCACATAGATTCACAGAGAAACCTTAACAATCACGTGGTTCCAACCCCCTACTACATTTCCCCTCCCATTACACTGCCCCACGTCAGAGCAACTCCTGCTCAGTACATATAATCTTGGGAACTGATTATATGCATGTTATATCGTGGGAAGCTGGGCCACGTAGAGAACTGTTTAACTCAAAAACAAGCTTGCCAGAAACAAGCCTGTATTATTTGAGAGCTGCTGATTTACTTCACTGACATCAATATCCACTTCATCATCAGAAATGAAATATTTGCCGGTCATAAATAGGTAATGAGCTTAAGACCTTACTCTGCAGAATCTCAGAGAACGAGTGTGATTTGATTCAATATTGCTGATGGACGGCTCACATTAAGGTTGTAGAGATAATAGCTGTCTATTTCTTTTTTTTTTTAATGCATATCATTTGCATCCCATACCGACTCACTGCTAGAGCAGCCTTCGTGCATTCCCGGCTGGAATAAACCACTCAGGAAACACCACCTCTGCCACTACTTGCAGCCGTTCCCTAGACTTTGCAAAGGAGCTCAATTAAGAGTTTGGGTACTCACTGCTGAAAATTTACTCCTGCCATTCAGAATAACGTGCTTGGAACAGCTATGCAGGGACCCATTTGTTACCAGCACCCGGAGAGTTGGCTCTGACCACGATGAGAAGCTGGCATCCTTCTGTCTTCCCCCAAATGATCCTAGTGTCAGGAGAGGCAAGACCTTGGGCGAGTTTTAACTGGAGTTCAATTGCTTTCAAAGTCTCTCTGCCTTTAATTAAATGCCACATGGCTACCCAGCAGCACATTAAACCCAACTTAATAGGGACTTTCAATGCTAAGGACTGGGGAAGTTTCTCAGTCTCTGGTGAAGGTTGCTCTGGATGCTCGGGATAGGCCTTCACACATACAAAACCACAGCAAGGTATATTCATTGCTCTTCCACTGGTGGAGACACAGCTTCAGCCACCCCCTATTCCCTTCCTTATCATCACATTCATCCCCAGCTCCTTGGATTTATTTCCACTACTCTGTGCTCCAGCACTGCCACCTAAGGTGAGAGACTGCCTCTCAGGACCACACTACACCCATAACTTCACGATTTCCAGTTCAAAATTGCCTGTTCCTGTGAATTTTCTACTACCCAAGTTGCACAATCTACTCCATTCCATAAAAAGACAGTTTCCCTCCTTAAAAGCCAAAGTGATTATAACACATAAATTGCTTTGCTGAGAGCGTATCTTGTGAACAGGAGCTTGGCAAACCAAATCTGACTTTAACTCATCCTCTCCAGCTCTCCCTCTACATGGTTTGGAGGCTCAGGAATATGAGCTTCCACGTACAGACAAATGAGCTCAGAGGAAAAATACAGAGCCCTGTTTTGCAATGGAAGTTTCTGCCAAGTATGTAGTAAGGCAGATACACCATTTTGGTCAGAGAGCCAGAGATAAATTGCAATTTCTGCTTTTTATTCACATAAAATCAAATTTGAACACGGGGAATTCAGTTCTTGTTTACCCCTTGCTTTGGGCCAATCCTTTTTCCTTTATTTTCACTTCACAGTACGGGCATCCATGGATCTTTCCTGGCCAAGAATTACTGCAGCCTCCAAACTCCGTGAGCAATTTTGCATCGAGGTGATTTGCACAAGGGCTAAAGAAGGATGCTGTGAAGACTGATAAAACCCAACACTGGAAGCTCTCAGTAATGCAGACAGATGGCAGAAGTCACTGCACGAGCAGGGAGAAGGAGGACGGAGACAGAGCAGCTCTGGCTGTACAGAGGCACTGCCCGAAACGGGAGCTCTGCCGGCTGGCAAATTGCAATCCTGCGCTTGGCTGGGCTCCGTGCAGCCCTGTGTTGCTCCTCCCCAGCCTTACAGCATCCATGATCAAGCCACGACAGATGAAAAGGGTTCATTTCAAATGCTCCAGGAGCAAGGTGAAGGGAGCACTGTGATGCGCTGCGTTTCTGTTTGCTTTGCTTCTGGTGGCCTCGCGGTGCAACAAGACCGAAGCCCATCTATCATTTCCATGCGGGAGCTGCTTCCAGGAAAGTGAATCCCCAGTGTTTTGTGGCCAAGTTATTTAATATTTTAAGAAGCAAAATTGTAGATTCAGACCGAAATATCGCAGCATTGCTGAAAATGGAGTTCTGCTATTATTTTCAGTTGAAAAGGCCTTTGTCAACAGGGAATGTAATCAATTCTGCATTTGTCTGATGGAAAACGTCTCCACTAGAAGAATTACAATTAGCTCGAGCTCCCCAGCTCCTTCCATATTGTTTGGTCCAGGTTTACTGATTCACAAAGTATAAAGCAACTGGAGAAAGCTTTTCCCAGCCCAACTGCAAAGCTCAGGGTCAGGAGGCACCGAAAGCACCACAGCATTACTTCCAGCCCACGTGCAAAACGAACACAGCTTCAGCATTTCAAAGCAGTCCCACAGCATCCCTTTATGCGGACGGCAGCAAACTCACTGCAAATCGCCAAGAAATCTGAGCTCTGTTATCTGAGACTTTCATTCCCTCTGGCAGAAGGTGCACGTGTAGCAACAGAAATTGCTCCTGTACCGTATCAAGCGCTATTGGAGGGGAATGGAAACGGTCTTTATCTCTGGGCAGCATCCAGGCACGGGCGATCAAATCAGGGAGGCTATAAAGCCAGTTTTAAAACACCCCCAGCTGGAAGTGTAAATGGATAACTGAAAGCTGTTCCCTGATGCAAACTATCTAGTCCAGTAATCTGGAGATTTGTATTTCTCAGGAGTTTAAGTGAAGCGTATCACATCACTGAGGACCCTCACAATGCAGAAATCTTCGTCTGAATATCCAGAGAGGCTTTTCTTTATGAAATGCTTAGTATGGGTGTAGGAGAAGCTTTACAGGTTTTCCTTTTGCTCTGTTGATCTTTATTTTGCAGAAAACAAGCAAAACACTGCACTGAATACTCACGTCTTCCAAACATTTCAGAGCAGCAATTGAAATATTTGCTCCTGACTGGTTATTTGAATGAAGCTGCAGTTTGCTACTATCAAAGGCAAACAAAAATAAAGCACAAGAATGAATACCTCTACCTTTTTTTGTGCAAGCCTTGAGAATAAAATTGTAAAATGCATGCTGGAGGCAGGCATGGTCAATCCAGCTGAAGAGCTGGAAAGGGATTTCTTTACCCACGAGCTATAATGACAGCTTAAATAATGTTGAAGTACCTTTTTCCCTTTCATTTTCTACTTGAAAGTAACATTTTTTCCTTTCCTTTTCCTCTCCTCTTTTCTCTCCTTCCCTCTCCTTTCCCTTTTCCTTTCCCTTCCCCCATATCAGGAATGAGTTTGGCAGCACTTTCTGGCTCTCCAAGATTTAATTCTCCAAAGTCACTTCCATGGGGGCAGACAAATGCTGAACGTTCACCAGGACGTGGTTCTGCACCAAACAAATTCTGGGAGCAGCTCAGCCAGACTCCCTGGATCAGATAAAACATGAGCCAAGGGGAACCCGAAGGTTTCCACCTATGGTTCAAAACGTAGCTGGTTTTTTCCTCCCAATTAAGAGTTCTGAGGCAAACCCACCAAGGACCAAACATCAGACCCCAAAGCAGTGCTCCCACGTCTCCTCCCCTCCCCACCTCACCCTGACATAGGTCCTGCTCTACACCTCAAGGTAACATTGAAGAAGCCAGAGCCAACAGGTGATAAAGCAACACCGATTTTTTTTTAGGGCTAAAACATCCATTTTACATTGCAGAGTGGGCTCAGTGCCTGGTGCAGGATGGATTTTCTGCAAGGAATCCCAATATTCCCACACACTTCAATCACCCAACTCAGGCAGTCTCCTGACTGCAGAAAAGGCTACAGGGACTTGCTGTGGGTTCCTCCTCCCTCCTTGCTTTCACAACCATATTTTTTCCAGCCAGTGCTTGTTGGAGAGCAGATTTGTCCTGTGGCCCTTCGGTACTCCAAACTCCAGCTCCTCCCAAGCTGTTAGGCTGTACCCAACACGGGGATCCCACTTCTGGGTGAGGACATCGAGCTATGAATTACACCCCAGGGCTCATGATGAAGGAACATCACAATGAAATACCAGAGAAGATCACTCGGCAGAAACAAAACCTACAGTGGGATTCACGACTCCTAGATCAATGAGAATTTGGATGGAGGGAAGCCCAAAGACAAGTGACAGCATAACCATGCAGAATATGGGATGGCACAAGGTCCTCCCCTTCCTTCCACCACCTTTGGTGGAAACGAACCTGGCTTACACCACTCAAATGAGACAAAGATTTGGCTGCAGCTCTCATTTCCTATCTCCTGGTTCCCATCCAAATTAATGCCAACGTGAGAGCTGAACACGAGAGCTGCCTTCGGTGCTTTTTGTTCTCGAGAACGAAAAAGCAAAGCTGAAAGTACAGTAAGTCTCTTCAGAGAGGACGGTTTAATTAGCTGGCGTGATATCAAAACTGAATGACTTCTGACACACAATTACAGCACATTGTTTAAGCCTGAAAAGCCACGTAGCGTGCCTTTGTCGGCCTTTCACTCTGTGTTCACTCGGTACTTCAAAAACCTATCAGATGTTCACATTTCACTGGCCATTCCTGTATCTCCTGGTCCGTGGAGCAAATGGACATCTCTAAAAATAACATAAAATCTCATAGCCTGAACACATAATCAAGCGCATAAGCTGCAATTGCCTTTCAGAGATGATATTAAAATTCAAATGTGCTCCTTCCAACTACAGAGAAGTCCAGCTTAAGCCACACTGAGGAGGAAACAATTTACACCCGGCCATTCATCTCTGTCTGGGACGTGGAACAGCGCCTGAAGTGGAGAGAAGCCTTCCCCAGCACTGCAAGCCAACGTGCACAGGCAGCTCTGCCTTATTCTGTGTGATTCAAGGCACCGGTGTGCTGACGAATCCCTCGGAAAGGCACTACCAGAATGCAGGTGGTAGCTGGAGAATCCTGAGGCAGATGTTTGCTGCTCCCATCCCCCCCAGATCCCTGTCCTCACACGCATCCCACCCAGAGCTCTCCTCCTCCACCAGCTGCATCACTCACTGTGCAAGTGCGATCCTTCTCCCCCAGCGACCCTGTGCCATCTCCTCCCACCCTCTATCTTTGAGTCATTCCCTTTCTATGCTGCCCATTTCGGCTCCTTCTCCACTTCCCTCTTTTCTTCTCTGCTGCCTCTTATGCATGAAGAGTCCTGAGCTGATTTCCAGCTGCCACTCAAAGCCTGCAATTCCCTGCAATTCCGGAGCTGTGACACATGAGGAGACCAGAAGGCATTAAGGGATGATGAGGCATGACTCGGAGCAGACACACCTTCCCACTTTTCACAACTCAGGATGGAAATTAGGATGAGAGCCCATTAGCCAGGTGGCACCATGAGATGCTGCATGAAGCCCAGATGTTCCAGGATGCACAGGGAGGACAGACAATACCTGCTGTACACATAGTGTACAATCAAAGTATACCTGGCTAAAAACCTTAAATATACAGGAAATTTATTAATAAATCAGACTCAAACACAGGCATAAGTAAAACCTCACACTGAGTGCAGGGTGATTTATACACATAAGCAAAATAGATCAGTCTCACATTTCTAGAAAAGGACACCAGATGTCTTTGACGTCATCCAAATTATCTCTATTTTTAAAAGTTACTCCTTCCCATTTGCTGCCAACTCAAAAAGTCCAATTTGCCAAGATAATGTACCTAGTGTGGATGAAGATTTCCAAACTTGAAGTATCAGTCTCTTAGCAACCGTAGTACTCTTTGTATTAAAACTAAGCACAGTGAAACTATCGTCTTCTCTAGCCTCTTATGCACCTAATTAGTGAACTCCCATTAAACACACAACATTGGAAAAGTGTCATTTAGGATTTTAGATGCATACGGAATTAATATATACACACACACACTCCATATTTTCTCTCTCCAGAAGGATAAAAGTATTTTTAGTAGGTATACATGCCAGCAAAATATATGGCATATCTTATACATGCAAGGAGCCAGATAAAAAACAAGAAGTTGAATGTAACAAAAGGTGCAGCAAGAGCTGAATAAAATAAAATAAAATAAAAAATAATCAAAAGAAATCATAAAAAGAACTTTTTCTTCCAACTGGGTCTGATTCAAGCAGAGGCCTTTCAGCAGTGGGCAGGGATGAGATAAAAGAAAAACACCTCCTTGTTGTCTGCTCTGCTCCCAGCCCAGTGCTGGAAAAGCCACCCGATGCCTCCCTTTCTCTGAGCCTACAAGTATAGGGCTTTCCACTCCCACGTTCACATCTGCTTCATCCAGTCCTGCACATAAACTCATGCTCCTGGCCAGCTCTCTTTGGGCACAGAGCTCCCTAAGGTCCTCCACGAGGAGATTTGAGTTGCAAGAAGGCTGTGAAACCCTTACATGATGACATCCCCACCATCCCTGGCCACAAAGCAGGCAGAACCAGAGCCACAGGGTTTGCACACAAGAGGGCAGGTTCCAGCACCTCACCACTCTCTCCGTAAAGAACTTCCCCTAACATCCAACCTAAGTCTTCCCTCCTCCAAATTAAAACCATTTCCCCTTGTCCTGCTGTTATCTCCCCTTTCAAAGAGTTGATTCCTCTCCTGTTTGCAGGCTCCCTTTAGGTACTGAAAGGCTGCAATGAGGTCACCCAACAGCCTTCTTTTCTCCAGGCTGAACAAGCCCAGCTCCCTCAGCTTGTCTTCATAGGAGAGGTGCTCCCACCTCTTTTGATGAGCTGGCCATGCAGTGTTTAGAGCATCCCAAAATGCAGTTTGCCTCTCAGCTGCACACTGCTGGCTCACCTTGAACTGCTCTCACCTGCAACCCAGCCCCTTTGGGCTGAGCTGCCCTCCAGCCAACTGGCCCCCACCAATACCTGTGTCTGGAACTGCTTGATCCTAGGTGCAGAACCCCTTATTTATTTGTGTTGAACTTCACGTTGTTGCTGATCGCAACGTTCCAAAGGATCTAGATCCCTCTGTAAGGCCCTCCAGAGAGACAACAGGATCTCCCAGTTTAGGGTCGTTAGCAAACATGCTGGGGATGCATTCTGTCCTGCATACAGACTGTCGATGAAAACACTGAACAGGAATGGCCCCAGCACGGAGACCTCAGGATCACCACTGGTGACAATTCACCAGCCAAGTGTAGCCTCATTCACCCTCAGAGCTCCACCATCGAGCCATTTTATCACTCAGCACAATATGGACCATGTTATCTCACAGCTGGACAGCTTGCCTGGAAGGTACGGTATCAAAAGTCCACCTGCAATCCAGAAAGACTATGCCTGCTGCTTTCTCTTGACCTACCATGCAGGTGAAAGTCACACTGCAAGGGCAGGACTTCCCCTTGATGAACCCATGCTGACTGTGCCTGACAGGGACATGCATGCTGTACAGTGGGCATGGTGGTGATGGGCTGATGGTTGAACTAAGAGAATCTCGGTGCTTCTTTCCAACCTTTATGACTCTGTGATTCTATGATCACTTTGTTCTTTAACTGCCTTTCCAGTAACCCTCCAGTTCATCTTTTTTCCCCCTTTTCCAGAGACTGAGGTCAGGTGGAAATCTGGGATTGAAAGAAGAGGGTGGAAGCAAAAGCGTCAGAGCTGCCATCACACAGCCCTGCCGCCCCACCAGCAGGCACAGAGCTCCTTTACAACCATAGCAGGACTTGCTTTCTTCACCTCTTCTCCCGACAGATAAAAGGAAAAGGAAATCAATTCAACCTCTCCTCTACTTCAGAGCTGATTTCGGCTCCGCCAAGTGCTGCCAGCCTTATTTTTACAGAGCTCACAACAGCAGCGCTCACATAATTCCATTATATCGCCGCGCTCGTTATTTATGTCATGATGATTACATTGCACTCAAGGGCAAAGGGAAGAGACAGTGAGGTCAGCTCAGATTTACAAGACTGAGTAGCTTCACCGTTTTCAACCAGCTGTATTATTTGCTATGGTTTTACTTACTGGCACATGAAAAATGATGGCGAGATGATCTAGAGCTGACCGTACAGCACTTGATTTCAAATGCGCTTCAAGCAATCAATCTGACAGCAGACCTCAAGGAGTGCCATGCAGGTCTGCTCTGTGCATACTTCATTTGCTGTCTCACGGTGCTGGGAGGGAAAACACGCTTCTGAAAGAAACACTGTGGCCCAAGTTGTAATAAAGCAGGCACTGGAGCATCAGTCACACAGCTTGGCCATACGAGTACCTGTGGGTATTGTTTGCAGTGCTTCTAGCAGCATAACACAGCCAAGAGAGGATTCCATTCATTATCACTACCAACTAATTAATGGTGTATGCAAGACATCAGCATGGACACGTCATAGGCACAGCAGCAATGTACATATACAGAACAATATACGTATACAAATATGTGATACATGTCCACTATCCACTATTCATGCCCAATATCCATTATATGTGCCCAATATATGCTGCAGACTCACACAGTGCCTACCTCTAACATTCACTGTCTAGCTAAACTGCAAAGTGGAACTGGTCCCAGATTAAAATTGCAGTGAATTTCCCATGACAATAATGAAGGGTTTTGATAAAATTACTCTAGAAGAACTGCTCGCAAATATTAATCTATTTGCATTCATAAGAAATATAATAAAGAATAAAAAATACTCCTGACAGTTCTTGGCAGCTTTGCCATTAATTACATAATTGAATTCAAGGTAAAGCTAGTCTCCAGTCTCAGCCCCCAGTAAAATGTTTTCAAAAGTGATGGGGAAAAGCAAAAAAAAAAACAAAACAAAACCAAAAACCTGCAGCTTTGTGCACCGAGCTGTGATGAAGCACTGCCTCCCAGCCCAGCTGAGCTCACTGCTGTGCTGGACAAAACTGCTGCTAATCCTGGAGACGTTACTGCACTGAAACAACATCTCCAGAACTCATTGGGAAGCTGCTATGAGTGCTGCAGGTTGCCAGCAGCTCCAGGGGAGGACTTGGTGGTGTCCAAGGCAAACAGGGAGGAGGGAAATCCCAGCTGTGCTCCTTCCGTCTGCTGCATCCCAGCTGCCTGTGGGGGGACTGTGCCCAGCAGGAGCCTGGCATGGGATGGCTGCTCTCCAGTCCTCAGCCACACAGCACAGCTGGGACACAGCAGAAGGATAATTCCCACGTTTGTTCTTTACCCCCACTCTGAGATTTCCCTCTAGTGTATTTAAGTAACAGTGCAGGAGAGCAAAACAGAAGGAAAAAGTCCAGCAGGTCAGCCAGCTTATTGCTGTGGCATATGGGCTGCTTCCCCTCTTCTGACTCCAGGCGTTTGGTCCAGCACTCATGCAGCATGGCACAGATCCCAGTGGGGAACTGGAAGGGCTCTCAAGGGGACTCGCATTCCCTGTCATTACCCACAGCCTGGGTGAAGCTCACTCAAGGCAGTGTTGGGCAAACTGAGCCCACATCCTCCCAAGGAAGAGTCCTGAAGTGATCAAACAGCCGTGGGCCATGCCCACAAATGGCAGGTCTGATGCTCAGCCAAGTGCCCAGCTTCAAATGCTCCCAAGATTCATCTTCCAGAGATTTTTTTTCTTTTACAATCACATTTAGTTTTGCCAGTCCCGTTCCACACTCACCATTCAGTGTGTGACAATCCATCTCCCCTTCTCCTGACACATCTCCTCCAACTTCCACCTGTTTTCCAGCTCTCACTTTGGATCAGATAACAAACAACTGCTTGCCATTCTTATCCTCCACACCATCACAACATCCTCAGCCATGACCAGGCTGAAAAGTCTTTGTCCAACAACCACAAAACTTTATCTGTCCTTCCAGCTTGCTCATCCAACCACTGCTAAACACTCAGCTGACACCATAAGCCTGGGCTTCCATCAAACCCTTCAGAAGATCCCTCTTTTCTGTGAAGCCTCAGGTTGTTGCTGAGCCATTTCCTGTAGAATACAGAAACCTGCAAGTTCTCAGGACTGAAATCCTAAATATTGATGGTGGAAATCCCACTGGCACAAACTGCCCAGAGAGGTTATGGATGCCCCATGCTTGGAGACATTCAAGGTCAGGCTGGACGCGCTCTGAGCATGGATGGAGCTGTGGGTGACCCTGTGCATTGCAGGGAGTGAGACCAGATGGCCATTAAAGATCCCTTCCAACTCAAGTGATTTTATGACTCCGTGAATACCAGAAGCAGCACTCATGAGAACAGGAGCGTCCCCAAGGCAGCTGAGAGCTGGTCACTGGGGCAGGAGCTCAGCTGCACCCCTGTGCCCAATGCACATGAGAGGGACAGGCTGCTGGGGTCCACTGAGATGACATGCAACTCCCACTCTGCTTTCCTTAAGGAGCTCCATCCCTACTGCCAAGGTACTCATACAGCCCTCTGACCACAGCATCTGAATCCCACCACTATATGCACCCAAGATGTAATGGGGAATGGCCAATAGTCCCATTCCATGGTCAACCAAAGTCCACTGAGTGACAGAGGGTGACACCTGGGCTCCAAAACCAGACACAGGATAATGAAACAAGTGCAGGACAGCCTCATTACAGAAATGAGCGTGCAAGCAAAGGGCAGCAAGCAGTGGCTAGCTGGCAGAGTCTGCTTCCTGCCTGCCTCACTTTTCCTGTTTTAATGGAAAAGCTGCTGAAATATTCCCTGTTCATCATCCAAAATGCTGCACACGGGCCCAGCTGCAGGGCTGAGCCAATATACAGCACATCAGAAAGACACTGTCACGTAATTTCTGTCAAGTAATTAGTGTGCTCCGCAGCACCCCAAGCCGAGAGTTTTACTAGCACTAAACAAGGTTAGCAGATTTGTAAACAGCTTGCTATGGAGTGATATTTTTCTGCTCGTATCGTCTAAAAATATCTTGGGAGAATTTGCTCCAGTACAAATGGCTCTGCTTGAAAGGGCTTAGAACAACAAAAAAAGCTTATGATAATTCAGAGCAGGTTCCCACTTTGTTTGCCTGCCTGTCGCTCGCTGCTCAGCTCTTAGCTTCAAACAGTTCCACAGCTCAAACCTGGCTTTACTAAAAGAGCCTGCTTCACCAGAAAGGAAATAAAAGGTCTGCTAATACCTAGCTCCATCCCTTCCACACGCTCTGCATGACATTATGCATGGTCAAACTACAGTCACTTGCTCCCTCTGCTACAGGTCCAAGAGAACCAGAGGATGTCCACATGGTAGGTGGAAAGACATGGTAGGAGAAGACACTTGGGTCCGGAGAAAGCTCAGAATGCTCCACAGCTTCTTAAGTCCTGTATTAAACAATAAACACCAGACTTCATCTGAGACCTCGCACGTGCACCATTCCCCGGGTGAACAGCACCCTGCTGCAGGGAGGGGGATGCCAAAATGGCCCCCTAAGAACCCAGGTTTGCTGTTTCCTGGCCGCTTGCCCTCAGCTGAGAAGTAAAAAGAGGTTTTAGTTCATCTCTTAATGTTCCTGGTTCCCCTTGGGATTCCTCAGGTCCTTTTGTTTCGCTCTCTGGTGCTGGAAAATGGTTCCGTGCACTTTTGTTGTAGCTGAGCACACCTCCACCTGCAGGGAGGACTGGAGGGTCAGCAGGGACTGAGCTAAGTGCTGCTGCTCCACCAGGAGCTGATCCTTACTGCTCGGTCAGGCTGGATCCTCAGCTCTTGACAAGGGATTTAGAGGACATACATCCCCAGAGTCAGCACAGCAACGCTAAATACTCCGCATCAACCAAGAAGGTGCAAGGAACTGAACCATCCTACATCTCTACTTGTTTCATACAACCAGAACCGTGATACTGAACCCAAAAAAAGGCTTTCAAAACATTCACACTCGTGGCAAGTGACTGTGTCCCAGCCTAGATCCCAGAGCTCCCTGGAGCAGCCACAGCCCCCACCACGACAGCCCCCCAACCACGACAGCCCCCCACCATGACAGCCCCCCACATGGACCACAGCCAAGTGGTCAAAACACTGAGCAGCTGTTGAGTACCAGTTCCCCTATGCTTGTGGCCAGGTTTTGTCACTTTAGCATTTAACTCTATTGGCTTATCTGGGAAATGGGAGACCACTGGGATGCTTGTTATTTCATCCATGCTTATCGTTAGGAAGCTGCTAACAAAACCATGGAGACATCCTGGTGCCTGGGAATGGCAGGAAGAAGAGTACAAAGTGGCACACTTTTTACACTTCATTGGGAAGCTTTATAAAGTAATTGGAGTACAAAGTCAGGTCTAATTGATGTTTGTATTGATTGAACTGCTCCAAGTCTTAATTTTGGTTGTAAAACTCAATTTAAAATAAAGCCATTTATAATTAAGACAGGATCTGTAATTAATGGAGTTTTATACTCATAAAACTGCCTCTCTCATCAGTCTAAATTAAACTCTACATGAAAGTTTTTGCAAATTAAATACTGTAGATGCCAAAGCTACTTTCTCCAAACTCTTTGCTATTTTTATTAATGTCAAAACGTAAGTGATTCGGAGATGTGCAGAAGTGATGAAAGTTGATATAAAAGATGAGATGACGTTCTTGTTCGCTGCGAGAGCAGCTGAGCCTTGAGCCATTTCCCACGCCCCAGTCACAGAACTAATAGATGGTGCCTATTGCAGGAATTTGTGTCAAGTTGCAACACAAACTTGCTTTTAAAAATAACAATTTGCTGCAGAAGGGTCATGCCAGGCCACCAACCATGGCTCTCAACTTCAAGTGCCAGTGGTTACTTAAACCAGGGCTGTGTGTTTGGCCATGTCCCCAAAGCTTCCTTGGCTGCCTGAACCATTAAAGAAATCCTCCAGTTCTTCAACTCTGGTAAGTGTGGTTGACCGTATGACTCCTTCCAACTTGATCTCACAGGAAATCTTTACAGCCATCAGCCACAATATTTACAAAGCACAGATAATTCCGGGCTTGTGGCAAGAACGTAAAACATCTCGGGCATATGCACAGAGATAAATGAACCCCAATAAATCTGTTTGTCTTGTGCAAGAGTTGCCTCATTTTTAACTAGGTAATTAGCTACTCACTTCTCTAAAGGCTCTTGTCTAATTGGGGTTGCTGTCTTAGTGGAATATTATTTCCTCTTCCCAAAAAGGCCACTACTATTTTTGCATCACTTTTTTTGTCTGGCTGCCACATTCTGGTTTTCTTACTAAAATTAAAAAGTCACTCCAGTGCTCATCAAGTATTTATGGCCTGACAATTCCTACATATATCCCTGAGCTGACACCCATGAAAGCCAGTCACAGCTGCTCAGCATTTCCCCACGTAACTTCACACATGGTTTGAAGCTCAGATAGCCACTGCAAAGCCACTCCAGAACCCAGTAGCCTCAAAGCTCCCAATCATCATTCATTGCCAATGCCAGACTTCCTTTAGTCCATTGTTTTAGTTTGTTTTGCTCCCATCCCATCAAAACCCCAGAGGTCTGGAAGAGGCAAGTGGGACTGGAGGAAGTTGGCAGATTACTAATGAACTACATAAATTACCACACTGGTAATTACCCAAGGGGCTAAGGTTCAAAAGAGCTTATTTCTCTTCCATCATCCATTCTCAGCTCAAATGCTTGCACCAGCCTTGGGTCGATGCATCACAAGCAAGGCCAGGACAGGCTTCCAGCCATTGCCAACTTACATATCCCAACACATCACCCGTGTTTGTGTGCACACACACACAGACATAGGCAGACCCAGGACCAGGTGAACGTCCTGACTTTTACTGCTATTTTAGGGATGCTGAAACCTAGGCTGTGGGGACGGAAGTTGGAGCCAGCACTAAAAGGCTTTCCATTACAAAGAGATACAAAGAGATAAACCAGTTGTCCAATTCCTCCAGCTGCAGAGAGTGAAAGGCAAGCTCTGTCAGTGGGAATTTTGCTCCTCGCATCAAAGGGATCAGAATTTCACATCTGCAAAACAACCACATTTCATTTTGGTGACAAGTCCCTTCCCAAGCTGGAAGCCAAGCAAGGAGGAGGGCATGGAATCTTCAGCCTCTCAAGAAACACCTCATGGAGGTTTCTCCCGCGTGGCCAAGCCAGGTAAGAAATGCAGAGATGCTCAACCTTTGGGTTTAAACACTGTTCTGACAGAGACACACACAGTGCCAAGGTCAAGCAGCTACCAGAAGAACTTTTTATGTGCCAGGATTCCACACCATGATTTCAAACCTGAATTGCTTGGGTGCTGGAAAGTGACAGGAAGCACAATAACTGCACAAATTACCTGAAAACAGCAGCTTCAGGCTTCTGTTATTGCAAATAAACACCACCAGAGACATCACCCCGTGCAATACTGAGTCAGCACTTCTACACTGCCAAACTCCTGCTGTGCCATAGCAACACGCGCGGTGTCCGTGGCAATGCAGAACCCAGACAGAAGCCTCGACTCCCTGCACTGTTGCACAGAGGACAGCAAACTTAACCTGCCAAAAAATTCCTCCAACCGCCTAATTAAAAAAAAAAAAAAGTCAGTGGGAATGACTTTTAAATTGAGGTGCTGCTTGTCTTATCCAACATCCTTCCACATTTTTTATTATGTGACCTTCTCCTGCTAAATGGGACGAACGAGCCTTGCCCTCGTCGACAGGGCTTACCAGGAAGCAAAGCACGTCTGCTGTGTGCTATCAGAGCAGCCAGCAAGGGCAGGCAGGAAATGCTGGACCCCAGTGGAGGACAGCAGAAAGCCTGTGGCCAGACACAACTTCCCCCCGGAGCCCACATTGAGCCAGGCTCTTTATTTGCTTTGCTTCCACCTCCCCTGCTCATATATTCCAGCCTTTATTGCAAAAAAATGAGAGACAGAAAAAAAAAAAAAGAAAAAGATGAGGAGGAATATAGCAAAACAAGCTACTGAGAAACAAGCCTGGAAGGCAACTGAAATCAACTCTGAAGAAGTCATCAGCTACCTGACCCCTCACACAGCTCCAGAATGAGGAGGAGGATGAAAAGCATCTTTTCTTTTTGTATCTTGATCCAATCCAAATTCATATAGTTTTAATGCTCAGAAGCACAGCTGAGCATTGCCAGCAGCCCAGGCTGGGCTCGTGGAGCTCATCAATGGAGCAATTAAAGCATTTGTGACAGCACAAAGCAGTTTAGACTCACAGTTGACCTCAAGGGAGGTGCTCTAAGATCCCTAAGTCCAACCCCAGCTCGTCCCACCATGCCCACGTCCCTCAGTGCCACATCCCCACAGTTCTGGAACACCTCCAGGTGACTCCACCACTCCCTGGGCGGCCGTGCCACTGCAGCACCGCTTTTCCAGAGAGGAAATGTTCCCTAATATCCAACCTGATCAGCCCTCAGCGACTGAAGGACCACGTGCCCAGGCTCCCATCAACACACACCGTGCTGGTTGGCTGCCCTGCAGGAAGCACAGGACTCAGCTCAAAGGAATGAGATCGCCACACCTTCAGGACAGGAATAAGTCAAACAGCTCAACATCTAAATGAAACACTTCGTTTTGGAACAGAGCAGATTTCTCCCAGCTCGTGGAAGATGAAAACGCAAAAAATAAAAACGTGCTGATTTGGCTGCAATGAAAGTGGACTCTCCACTACATTATTAACTGCTGGTGGACTGGAAAACCCCTCATTTACACAGCTGAGCCTGTGGGCAGTGCCTGCCCCGAGTCTCATAGCCAGTCCCACAGGTACAGCTCCATGGAGGAAGCCTGAGCCCAACAGCATCTCCTCCTTCCCATTGGGAGAAGCAGGAGAAAGCATCATTTCATCAAATCATAGGATGGCCTGGGTTGAAAAGGACCTCAAAGATCATCTAGTTTTAACCCACCTACCATGGGCAGGGTCACCAACCACCAGACCAGGCTGCTCAGAGCCACATCCAGCCTGGCCTTGAATGCAATATCCTCCAACTCCCCTTCTACTTTCCCCCCTTTCCTTCTGCAGCACTGAAATCAAAGTCACAAAGTGGTGACAAGCAGCACTTAAGTACCTGTGATGGGCATTTCCCCACCAGACACAGTGCAAACACTTCAGTTTCAGAGGCAGCAACGACTTTGCCCATGCAAAGGGCAATTTACTCCTTGTGTGCAAACACGGAGAACCCCTGAGGAAAAAAAAAAGCTCCCAATCTTTTTTACCTTTGGGAAGTAACAGCAATTGCAATCAGTTACACAGCCGTATTTCTTTTCCCTCCCCATCTAGACCTATTCACAAAAAAATCTCATGCCCTGGATTAGATTTAGTTGAAAGAAAAGTAATGAGATTTGCGCTTCCTAGCAAATTAAATAGGAACTGCCCAACAGAATAATCCTAAAACACAAAACACTGCCTCATCCCACATGTTGCTAATAGGTTTGTGCTCTAGTGGCTTATTTAGAAAGAGGGATTTTTCCTAAATGACAACCTAATGCTTTGCATTTAGGAACCTGAGAATGTATTTTCACTCCCGAGGCTTTGTTGGTGTATTTCTTCATTTTTCTGACATAATTCTTATTAAATAAAAGATATATTTGACCAAAACTCCGTGCTGCTCTGCAATAACTGAAAATACCAAATGCCAACCTCTCCAAAAGCTGTGTTCCTCGCTCTTGTTGCTGCTGCAGGATGCAGTGTGGGGCAGAACAGCTGAAGCCGTCCCAATTCCTGGCAGATCTCCGATTCTATCCACTCTTCCACATGTTTGGTGCTGCCAGGACTTTGCATACCAGCTCCATGCAGTCTGTGATCTCGTGCCCCAAATATTTGGGTTCACGTGATGCTCACACAGAGCCCACTGATCCCAACAACACCTCACCAACCCTTCCTGCCCTCAGGGCCAGACCCACTGGCCACAGATCCAACCAGCCCCATCCCTGCAAACACCCACGGAGGAAAAACCAGATCCCTGCCCATCCCGCACAGCTCTGGCTGTGAAGGACCAAACAGGACAGCATCACCGTATGATGCGCAAGGCATGGAACTTCAGTCTAACCTCAGCCTGCAGAATGCCAATATTTTAACTTTATTTCCTTCAGAGAGTGGATAATCTGAGCCATGTTGGCACCAGCCTCAGGAGCTGCAGCTTTTTCAGCCCATGCTGCAGTGGCTGCTCTGGCAGAGGAGGCTCACGGAACATTTATGAACTCCTCTCTGCCCAGCTCCGGAGGGCTGTGCTGCACACCCTGAGCCCTGAAAACATCCCTGTGTCACAGCAGAGAAGCAAAGGCAGCTGAAATCTCACTCAGCCTGCACTGCCCTTGCTATTAATGCTCACTGGGGTCCTGTACCCTCCTCCCCCAAGCACCGCAGTCACCCTGAGGGATCAGCACCCTCTGTTTTCAGAGGCAGGCAGGAGATAAGCCTGACTTCAAAGGGTTTGTGCTGATCCCCTTTGATGTCTCCAAATCCAGCCAAGCCAGAGAAAGCTGTGTCCCCATGGGGCTCCTTCTCCTTCCTCCTACACCCATCTGTGCTGGGACCTGCAGGAGCAGCTGGCTGTCAGCTCATCAGCTGTGGGAACAGCCAATCCAGTGCTGGATGAGGCACCTCATCACCTCTCCCTCCTGCTTTCCCCAGCTTGAAACTTGCAGGAGACTGCCCGATGCAAACCACAAGTTGGGATGCTCAGAGTGGCTCCCGCTGACTTTTCCTGACGTTTGCACTCTTTTGTTCACTCAGACCGTGCTGAGATTTTATCAGAACCCACAAGCAGGCAAGGAAAAATGGGAAACCAAGATTTCCAGCAAGCATCTCCCATCCCAACAGCACAGCAGCTGAGGGAAAGCCAAAGGGTTCATGCCAAATCAGAGCTCCCCTATGCCAACCCCAACCCACCCAGCTGTCACCATGGGCACAGTGACATGGCAACAGGGGTCAAAGCAAAGCAACAGGGAGCAAGATGGATGCTGCTTGACCAGAGGTCTTCTGCAGCACCCCAAGCAGCAGTGGACTCAGTGCTGTCCTCTCTCCCACAAGCATCACTGTGGCTAGGTAAACCGAGGCACAAAGCGATGGCCAAAGCATCCCAGGAAGAAGTAGAAGCAGAAATGGATACCTGAACTAACAGACAACTAACTCCTACTTCGGAATGCTCCTCTTCAGAAGCCCTTGTCTGACAACAGGTCCCCAGACCAGCAGCTTTTTGCAGATGTTTGTGGTTTGGTGAAAGGCCACCCCAACAAAGGCAAGGGAGCTGATGCGAGGTTCGCTCACCATGACTTAATCACAATGTGCTGCAAACATGGTGAGCTCACACAGCTGGGCTGCAGCACTGATCTATGCAGCTCAGAGGGGCACATGACACTCTGCAAGAAGGGCACATGGAGCACACGCAGAGCGTCACACCAACATCCTGATCTGTACATATTTAATCTCGCTGTAATTAAAGGAGGAACGTGTGAAGCCTGGCTTCACATACAGCCCATCGGTGCCCCTTCCACTGGGAAATGGTGGAGAAAACTGCCTTAGCTCTCCTTTCCTTCCCAGCCCCAGATATGTGCCACCTTTTAGGTCCAGGATGCAGTGGTCCTATTTTGGTCCCTATCCATTCCCACTGCACCAGGGGCACATTTCCAGGAGTAACAGATTAAGGATGAGGCTCCTAAATGCACAAAGCAGCACGGATTGGCAGAAAAGAGACTTGCCAGAGCCAGGGGTGTAAGGCAAGGGACAGAGGAAACATGAAAAATGAATCATCTGGCTGAAAAGCTCGCATAAAAATTTAAAAAATCATATTAAAATTTGTACAAATGTGTCTCAGTATGATTTACATGCCCTTTAAAGCACACTCAGCTCTGGATCTGCTCCATTCCTGTGCCCCCAGGCTGCGCAGGCACACAACGCCCATCTCTCCACCGAGCCCCATGCATTGGAACAGCAGTGGCCAAAAGGGCTCAGGGAGCCACACACAAGGTGAGGATGCCCAGGTGAACAGAGATACAGCCCTCAGCCCTCTTCCCATCCATCCTAAAGGGACTCCTTCTCTGCTACAATAAACCAGAAGCCTTCACTGCAAACCAAGGATATCTGAATCTCCACCAGCAATAGCTCGCTCGCTTTGCCAGCCGGTTCCTATAACTATGTCAGCATCATTGGAGTTCAAACAATCTCTTTAACTGTTGTCCAGATGGCATCCCTGTAATTCTAATTTGCTGGCAGCCAATCTCATTTTATTTATACCCCCTTGCTGTAAGGATTCTTCCCTCTGAGATGATGCTCGGTATTACATTTCAGGGCCAGGAGCTCCAGTTAAACCTCTCCCTGCTTACCCCGATGCCCTGCACAGTGAGGATATGGGATGGGGTAACAGAACCTCCCTGAATCCTTCCCAAAACGTGCACACCAACATCACGTGTCGTACTGTGTACCCATCTGCCAGGCTCTGCCCCCTGGAAGGGTGCTGTCTGGAGCACGTTGCACCTTGCAACAACTTCATACGATGCAAAATATTTATGCTGCACCCACTGTTACGATTTTCTTTCAATGGAGGCTACTTCGTACCTGAAACTATCAAGTCCCAAGGAAACCCACACTGCCATTATCATACACAACTGGAACGTCAGCAGAAGGAGCTGGATAAAGTCAGGGATTCAGCTGCTTCTGCCCACTGAGGGATCTGCATAGTGATGCTGCAGTTTTATATTCAGAAACACGAAACTCTATTAAAGCCCAATATAAAACATAAATTACTCCATTTCCAGCCATGATCACTCACAACGGAGACAATGTGGATGAGCCTCTCTTTCAAAACAGAACTCTGCCAAAGAGAAAAACGAGCTTGTTACAGACTCACGCAGTTAATTAAAGGGCTGCTCACTGGAGCCTGTACTCATGCCCAGAGCCCAGCCAGCAGCACGACCCCCCACCACACCGTGTCCCAGGGCACTCCTTGGACCCCCAGCACCACGGTGCTCCCCCTGCTGTTTCCTTCCCACCCCACCTTCCCAAGCATTTTTCTTTTTCCCATGGGCAAAGCGCCGAGCGGAGCAGACGCAGCCCTGCTGCTGCTCCATGAGTCAGGGATGTGACTAATGCCCGTCCCTTTGGATTCCCCTCCTGAAGCACACTGCTGTTCCACCTCACCTGGGACTGAGGACTATCGTATCAACACACCACAGCCTCAATTCTCACCACAGTTCCCATAGGGCTAAACAGCACGGCTGCACAGCCAATATGTGACCACCCTGCCTGCTCCTCCCACGATGAGCCCCCAGCCCCAGGGGCACAGTGAGGGTGGAGGCACGCTGCTGTGCAGCCCAATGCTCCTCTCTGCCTGCACTGCTGGCACGCTGGAGCCGACTGTTAATTTAAAATCCATATGGGCATCGTTTATCCATGCCCTTTAATAACTTCAAAGAGCTGTTTTCCAATGTGCTCTCACTGTTGACTTTTACAACGGAGCCCAGGAAACAGGGACCCAGCAGAGAGCTTCTGCAGGTGGCAGGAACCAGGTAAACACACCCTACAGCATTGGGTACAAGCTGCAACGATCCAACAACCCCCAGATCATCGGGATCACCAGGTTCTCGCCACAAAGACCACTGCAGGCAGCAGGTCAGCCCCACTGCACAGGATGCTCTGCTGATGTCTCCACTTTGGGCTGGCAAAGCCACGAGCTGCCATTTCCACTTGGGATGTCAGCCTTAGGGACTGCAACAGGCTGATTCCTACAAGCAGAAAAAACACATTGCCCAACATTTGCCAAGCCCACGCACGTGTCATAGAGCCTACCTGGGTTGGGGATGCACAGTCTGAGCCACCAGATGCCCGTAAATGATCCCAGTGCTGCATATGACATAGCTTCTGCATGGGCATGGCTGACTGCAGGGAAATCTGGGTCATGTAAGGATTTATCAGAATGGCTTTCTGGACAGATAGCTGCTGCTGTGGTCCACACGTGGGTTTTCACTGCAAAGCACTCCGACTGGAATGCATTTCACAGACAATTTCTGCAAAGCCTACTTAGAATGCATGTGCCTTCCTTCAGGTGATATTTGTCAGATTCCTACTATGGAAATGTTTTTACCTCCTGACAATACTCTTTAGATAGTGCCTATGGAGGTGGATGACTCAAGCCTGACTCGATGATTTCCATCCACCATTTTTTATTAAAAATACCCCTAGCCGTTTGCAATGTGAGGACAGAAGCTTAAAAGGAATCTGGAAACTACAGAGCACACACAAACCGTGCCACAGTTTTATGTCACCTAACAACAGACAGAAAATCTATATGTAAAACAGTTCCTCCCAGCCCTAGTTTATAATCTCATGCCTGGAAATGGCTGTGCACATGGCAATAACATCCATCCGAGAGCCCGTGGCTCTCCGTGGTCCCTCAGAGCCAGGTTATGGATGGCCTGCCACTTCCAACCTCATCATCTGCTCGGCATAACCAAGTTAAGCACCGCCTAATACAGCTTCCAGCCAGTTAATTCCCTTTGTGACAGCGACAGCTTCCAAACCTTGCTGCTACTGAAGAACCACAAACAGCAAACGTGACACCAGGAATAAGCAAGCCGTTGGTGCAACCTGTTATAATGTTATAATGGGATGATAACAGCAGGGTGGCAAAGTCTTTGGCCACAGCAAATGAGAATGAGCCCAAACACAGCAGCCAAGGATGCAGAAATGAAGTAAAAGAGCTGCTTACCTTTGAAGGCCAAAAGTAGGCAAGGTTCTCCAGCAAGAGATGCTCCACTGCCAACCCTTAAATGAGTCTTGGGAAGAGGTGGATCCTGGCTCCACACTTCCAGTTATTCAGGTGCACTGGATGCACCTGAGCTCCCCTGGGTTGGCCCTGCCTTTCTACCAGGTGCTCAATCACTGTTTTAGGCCTGACTTAGCATTTCCACTACACCTCCAGCCTCTTCCCTGTGGAGTATTTAGAGCAGGATAGAGGAAAATAGAGCGGAGTCGAAGCCAACAGATGGCTGATGCAAAGTTTTTGTAGGGGAAAATAACCAGTGGGAGAAGAGGAGAGCAGCATTCGAGGCACACTGCTATGAACGGTGTGTGTTCATCCAAAAAAAAAAAAGGACTCCTTCCCTCTCTGTATTGCTTTGAGACAGAAATATTCTCCATTTCCTGATCTCCACGCTACTCCTCATCCATGGCTGCAGCAGCAATGCCGTGCCCCAGCCAAGCAGCACTGCCCTGCAGCATCCCAGAGACAACACACCTGCAGAAACCCTTCACAACACAAGCAGCATAGAGATGTGCAATGCCAGATGTAGAAAAAAGGGCTGGGACACTTGTTGGTTGTCAACAAGTGCACGGATGGGTACTGAAAATTCCCACTTACTTCCCCAAAAAGTACATTAAACCTTTAAAGCTTTAAGACGTGAGCCTGGAATTAGCCAGCAGGCTGGGACTGCCTTGGGATCCAAATCTCATTGACAAAAGAAGCACGGGGAATTAGGCATCTCTTTCCCAGCCTATGTGATTAGACACAAACACATTATTGGCACAGAGCTATCACAGCTTAGTACATCCACAAAGCTCCCATACAATGACATTAACTCCTCAAGGAAGAACACTTTGCTGTTCACTCTGAGATAATTCAGGTTCGAGGGCAAAAAGGCCCATTGTGATTCGGGTTTGGACAGTGAGCAGTGGGGCCTTCACCCATTCCCAGCATACCTGGCCATTATGCTGGTACCAACAACAAATCCCAGAAAGAGTGCCTGCATACTTGAAGTTATCTATGATTTCCAGTGGTGTGCTCTGCTAGCAACACACAGAAAAACATCTCCAGCATCTTAGGCTACTGTGGCTTTAGCGGATGCGAATCAATTCAGTGCCACTTCTGCATTCACAGGTAGGAAAAAAAAAACAGCCTGAGGTTGAGCTCTTCTCTGCTGAGCTGAGAACTGGGGCATATCCTCATGGCAGAGATAAAAAGCCCTTGAAGATAGGTGTTTGTAAAGCAAAAGGCTGTCGGAAAAAAATATATATAACTAAATTGCAACAAGAAGCCTGTGCTTAACAGTCAGAGAATAAACGGATGATTAGTTAAAGAGCTCTAACCATCCTGAAGAACGAAGGGGATATTCTTTGTGAGCAGAGATGAATGAAATGTGCTGCTCTCCAATTCAGCAGCACGGCTCTAATAGGGCACGGACCAAATTAAATGGATGCAGCACTCACATTAGCGGCGACTCGGTTGCTGCCTTCTCAGAAGGCAGCTTCTCTACGCCTAATTCACTTCATTTGCTGTTAATTAATGGAGATGACCCACGGTGTCTCGAGGGCTGGTCTCTCCCCAGGGACAGCGCGTTCCTGCACCACTGCTCCCATCCAAAGCTGCCACGGGACGTGATGCTGAGGGACACCACCCAACGTGGGAAGGGCAGGAATGGGATGGAGCTTCTGCACGTGAGCTCCCTTCCCACATCCTACATCCTGAGCAGGGACAACAGCTACGTTTCATCTTGCAACACAATTTGCCATCGGTAGGACGCACAGAATTGGAGCCAGTTCACCCAGTTGGACAGCTCAGTCTCAGTGTCCCAAAAATGCTCAGAGGATGCTCCTACAGTCCCTGTGTTCTCAGAGTGCCAGCTCAGCAATGACAGAGGCTTGTCACATTGCTCATCTCACCATAACTGCTTCCAGTGCACACTGGGAAGAAGAGAAGCAGTGACAAATACCCAAAAAACATCCTGTTTCTACTTCAGATAAGTTACCCTCAAGCTTGCAAAATCAAAGCCAGAGGTTTAGAGTTGAAAAAGCTCATTGACTACAGACTGATTCACCAAAGTGTAGGTGAAATGGGGGAGGGAGGGTAGAAATGCTGCCCTATTCTGCCAAAACGCCTCCAACCTGTCCTGGAAGGACTGTTTCCACCTTGCACCATTCCCTTGCTCATTTACCCACTAAGTTCTCCATCGAGACCACTGAGTGTCATCATGGCTCGCACCAAATGTCCACTGGGAAGCAAACCAAGAGCTTCAATTAGTTCCAACGCCCTCAAAGACCAGCTGTCAACAACATTAACTGCTGCTCCAAAACGGCCCTGGTGAGCCACAAATTGTCTGGAAATAAGAACTTCCCACCAGGAACCAGACAGGGAGTCTACCTGGCCTCCCAGTCCGTCTGTGGGGAGAAGGGACAAGCAGCAAACAATCTGTAGGGGAGAAACTGTGGAGGTCCTCCAGGCAGCAGATGTGGGTGACCTCCCTGCCGGCTTTTGCCAGTCCATGGCCAGACTGTGCTCCACATCACTGACCTGGAAAAGGGAATTTTAAAGCCCTTTCCAGTTCCCTAAGCCACAAGCCACTTCTGTGTGCCTCGTCACACTGAGAAACAAAGAGAAACCTTTTGAAAGGCCACAGAACTAACAAGAATTGCTCAGGAAGACAGACTCAGCTCTGCAGGTTCCCAGGGAACGGCTGAAAACATCTTAACAGAAAACCATCAGTTCAGTTTTTTCTTTTGCAAAGTTTCGCCCAGAAAAGCAACAGTCTCACTCTTTCAAAAGCTGCCTTATTTCCAGGCAGAAGGACAAAACCAAAGGTTACCATCAGCCTCCAGCTCTGCATATAGCTTTGGTCAGGGAGCTCTCTCTGTCCCAGGCCTGCTGAGACATCTCCCTTCCAACCTTTATTGGGAGAACGCCTTTCAGGTTATTGCATGTCAGTGCTGATGATAAGGTGAGAACGAGTCCTTCCCATCCTGAAACCCCCAGGAAAACTGCAGGGACATCACTCACCATCCAGTTCCTCCACGGAGATGTTGGCGAGCTGCTCGCTGTCGCTGCCAGCGGAGAGCGATCGGTTCAGGTAGTTGCCTTTGTACAACAAGCCAGCTGTTACATGGTGGAATGGCATCTTCTCCCTGGGTACGAGACAAAAGCGGAGAGAAAGGCTGATTTCAATGATTTCTCATGGCTCACTCAGAGCAGTAACCTGCCTTGAAGGAGTTGCCTCCCAGCCCAATGTCTTCTGCACCCTACACCAGGGAACGTGCACTGGAGTCGGGTGCATGACTGATGGACTGCAGATTAAATTTAGGTCTGAAGCAGGACCTAAACAAATGGGGAAAAAAAGCAGCAGCTTCTTCCTTATGCAGGACAAGAGTTAGCAGACACAGAGCAGCAGCGCTGTAGTAAAATACGACTCCCTAACATACTGCAGCTTTCAGTACAAATATTTAGCATTTGACAATAATAACACAGTGCACAGGGGTGTACACTGGCATGCAATTATAAGGCACAGTGCATGGCTGTCAGAGCCACACACAGACCCTGCTCCAGAGCAAGTGGGGGCGGCTCAGTCCCCAGCCACAGCACACACCGCAGTGTGTGCCTCCTTCCAGGCTGCAGGAGGAAAATTCCCACTCGAGCAGGGCCTGACGAAGAACATTTTCATTTCACAAACATGACAGCAAAAGAAAAATACTGCTCAATGGGAGACTGGAGCGGGAATGTGTTTGCAAACTTAGCAGGTATAAACACCGCAGCCTGGCGAAGGGCAGCCATCTGCACAGACAAACGTGGAAATTACTGTCAGCAGCACTTACACACTGATTTAGGACACAGAATAAAGAGGCAAGTTTGCCAAAGTCAGTTGGAATATTAAGAGGCAGATCTGTCATCTCCTTGGCTCGTTTCAATCAGCGCAGCCTATCATGGATGTATTGCATTTTGTATTGCAAAGATCAAGAGGCACCCACCCAGCACCACTAAGGACCTGATGTTTATAGGGCAGCTTTGGCTGCCTCAGGGCAACCTGTAGGGATGTGGCCCCATTTGAAGCCATCTCCAAGGACACATTCACCCCGTCGTGCCAGGACCTTAAAGAGGTAAGTGCCACCTACAGCAACACACCCCAGCCAAGAGTGCCATTACGAAGATAACCTGGCTCTTCCACAGCCCTATGTTCCCACCACAGTCAATAAAGCAAAAATATATATACCCACATCGATGGACTACTCTGTAACAAATGATGTGTTGCCTCACTGAGTTAGTAAAAGCTTTAATGGACTCATCCAGAGCAAACCAACCCTGAGACAGAGGGAACGGAAGGCACGAAGTTCCTCTCGTGCTGCTCAGCATGTCTCCCTAGAATCTCTCTGGCTGTAATTATGTAAATAAATCCTAATCGTAACTTTAAGTATTTTTATTTGGGAGCCAGCTTCTCCAGCAGCGCATTAGAAACCGTAAACAAGGTTTTCTTTTTCATTAGGCGCATCTCTAATTTCCCAGCACTTGCCAATTAATGCACTTGGTTCTGATGGGTGCTGACACATCGCTTTGCACCAAGGGGATTCGTCCCCCTGTCGGATTGCACGGGGCTGCCTCGGTCCCTGGTGCTGCTCTGCACCCCAGAAGCAGTGCTGGGGAGGCACTTTGCACACCCTCATCACTTCCCAGCCCATCCATACAGCGTTCAGACAGGAATCGATCCGCTCTTTCTCTCCACAATCACGAGCCCGATGTAACAGCCATTGCACTGCTTTCCAAAAGCCGACCAAATTAAAGAGAGATTTAACAGGGGCTGGGGCACTGGAACTGCAGTGTACACTGTGCTGCTCTGAGGCACTACTGATATCGCTCTCACTTCTACAAGCATTAAAAAAATACATTAAAAAACAACAACAGTACGACAAGACATCTCCCCTGAGGGCTGACGTTAAAACCAGCCCCTACCTGGGGTCCGGTACTGCATTCTAATATACCAGGAGGGACCCACAATAGCCCAGAGTGAGAAATCCTGGCTTAATTCCACCACCTGAGTATGTTAGTATTTTAAAAGTCCAGTCTTATTCAACAGAAGCACTGCAGAGCTGTTGGAATTCAGTCTGCCTCCAGCTCTGAGATGCTCAGCGCTGACCCACAGCCAGGAACACACACACGTTCTGTCCTGCAGGTGGGACCCCTCTGCCACAGAGCCTCACAGCAGGAGAGAAAATGGAAAAAGAAGGTCTGTGCGGGAAACATAGAAGCCTTAAGGCTGTTCCTACTGTGCCAGCTGAGATCCAAGGAAAACTCTCATACAAAGGAACTGGTGTGATGGGATATGCCCTGTGCCATGGCAGTGCCCATAGGCAGCAATACCCGTGCTGAATCACAGGGTACTGAGTGCTTCCCCCAACTCCTCTGGATGGGAGCAGGGAGAATGCTTGGGCTCCATCCACATCACACAGTGTTGTACAGGCACTGCAGCAGGCAAGAGGGTAGCACTTTGCTCCTCATCCCCAAAAGATCCATTTCCCACCAAGCATGCTGCATGCTGAAAGTAGTCTCAAAGGCATAATGGGATTCTGAAGCAACAAAATCTCCTTGAATAGTATCATAAAAGCACTGACATTTAACCCTCAAAGAACCCATAAACACAGGTGTGGAAATGTTACCACGTATGTTGTCAAGGTTTGATTCCCTGTGCCATGCTCACCAGCAGGTTACAGACTCGTAACACCCAGCACGGCCAGCCCTTCCCTTTCAGCACAACCATGTTGATGAGGTATACAAGATGTTTGTAAGCAATTTGCCATCAGAAAAAAAAAAAAAAAAAAAAAAGGGGAAAAAAAAAAAAAAAGCAGCTACATGATGCTCACGTATCCACGCTCACCCCATCTGCATTCTTCCCCAGCTGTTGTGATAGGTTTTGTAAGAAGGCTTTCAGACCCAATTGAAAATCCACACCACCACTAAACAGGAAGGTTTAGCTTAAGCATCAGTGAACAAGATGGAATCAGGATCAATTTGTATTGATCTTGGATGTCCCTTGGTAGTTAGCAATTTGGAAAAGATTTCTTGCTAATCTCTTATCCACCTCTTCTTACGTGCAGCACAGAATGATGCCCAAAGGTTGATCCTGGTTTTGTGGCCCCAGGCAAGTAACACTCAACATCACTTGCACTTCCTGTCCTGGACCATGCATTTACTTTCTCTGTCCAGCTATAATGTGGAGGATGCTGGCTGCTGCCCATCTGGAGATAAGACACCTGGACTAACAGGTCCCTATCCTGGATGCCCGCTGGTCCCACAGCCACCAGTATGAAGGGGTCATATGGAGCAGGCAGAAAGGGCACTGGTGGGAAAGTAGTAAAAACTCCACCATAAACCTGGCTGAAGTTGAGCAAAGAGTTGAAGATGATGGAATGGAAAACACACAGGCATGGAAAGAGGACGCATGCCGTGCAATACCGTAAGTTACTTGGAGGTTGGCAACCCCACCCACAGCAGAGGGTTGGAACTGGATGATCTTTAAGGTCCTGTTCCATCTAAGCCATCCTGTGATTCTTAGAGATAAAAAATAAGGGACTGTATAGAAAATCCAGGAAGCAATTAGATGGTAGGATGACCTAACCGTACCCGTAAGCCCTCCAGCTCCACTCTAAAAGTCTTTAAAGAGTCATCAAATGAAGAAATGGCATTAAAGATGCTTCTCCCTGCACCAAGCAACATGACAACACCTAAAGCAGCGAGAGTGGTGACTTCCAAACAATTCTGTCCTTTTCTCCAGAGCTGAATGTTACCTTTCCAGACGGGCTGCGTAACAACATATGCTTTCCACATAGATCTGAAGGGAAGAGCAGAATGCTACGTACCATCTGGGCAATCCCTGGGCAGTTTGATCCTTCGTGTTCCAGGCACAACATCCCATTCAGGGGACATATCCACAGATATGGACTCCCTCACCTCCCCCCAAGCAGAGAGCAGCTGAGGGTTGCAGCCAGGAGCGATGGAGCTGGACTACATCCACACATCTGCTCACGACCAACACACTTAAGGGAAAGCAAGTCAAACGTTTTGCTGCAGACATGTGGCTGTGGCAACATCCTGCTGCTAGGAAGAGCACTAAATCACTCAGTCCAATGCATGATGAGCCCAACCTACCAAAGGAAAGACCCAAAGGGTCTCATTTGAGCATGGGGAGGAGCTCAGAGGATGCAGGGAAGGGACTCTGGGGATTTAAGCTCCTGCGGAGGAATGCAGACGTCTTATTTTATCAGTCTCAACTCAGGTGTGTAAGAAGACCTGGGAAGGAAAAGTTTGCTCAGGCAGATGGCTTTTCTGCAGCTGCAAAATCGATGTGAGTGGGTCTCAGAAAGGCGCCTTGGGATTGAGAAAAATAAGGCCTGCTGCTTAAGGAACCTCCAAAGAAAGCCCTAAAATAGAGGCTCCCAGGGAGGAGAGCCTTTGAGGAAGTTTGTATTTTCTGGCTATTGATACCAATAAAGCCAGAAATTATTGGAAAGGTACTTTAGGGCTGTATTTAAACAGATCTTTTGCAGTAAGAGAAAGACACGAACTTCCCCTGCACAGAGCCATACTCACACCAGGCCAGCTTGGGAAGCCAAATTTCCTCTGCCTGTAATGCAAAGTCATCGGGCTGTGAGCGCAAATGAGCCCCAAAGCTTCCTCTGAAAGGGTTCTGTTTTTACTTCTGGCAAACAGGGATAATCCCACTTCCTGGGAGCAGGGCTGCCTTACCCCCACGTTCCCCAGCTCTTATCACACGATGTATGGCACTTGTACTGGATGGGGTTATCTATTGGCATTAGCCTAAGAAAACACTCCCCTCTTTGGGATAACAATCAAGGTAATTGAGATTTCCGCCTTGCTGGAGGGGATACCAGCAATGAACTTCCCCCTGGTAATCAAGAAGTAAAAGGACTTTACAAAGCTCAGACCACTTTCAGCATTTAAGGATGTAACTGTGGGCAAAAGTCCTCTGAAATGAAGAAAACAAGGGCTGAGTGACAAGCCTAATGGATGCAGTGCAAAGAGGCACTTTGCAAGCCACAACTTCCAGGATGGAGGACTACAAAGCACTTCAGATGGCGCTGAGCGGCTTTATTCCCCACCTTCTCTAGGAAATCTGACAATTAGGAAGACGAGGAAGGTCACTTTATAAGACATCACATTGCTAAACAACTGAAACCACACTGCTGCCTTTGAATCCCGCAGGAAGGAAGAGCTGCAGATGCTGGGTTGAGTAAAAAAATGATACATGCTCCTCTCTGAATGCTGAACATATGAGAACACAACGGGACAGGTTTAAATCACAGCCGCTGTTTGTTATTTTTTAACTATGGCTCTGGGTGATCCTCAGCTTAATTCACTGGGAAGTGAGGGCTGCAAGGACCTGATAGCTCCATCCCCAGGGCAGGCACATCACAGCCAAGGGTACAGAGATGCCTTTCTATTCCGAAAGAGGCTTAAAGCTGCCACCACACCCAACTCACCCGCACTTCCACCCATTCTCACAAGCTCTTCTTGTCCCCAAACTCATCCCCCAACCAGCAATCCCAAGCCCTCTGGTTTCCTTCTTCTACTTTCTGCTATTTCTGCCTCAGGGATGGAGGTCAGTCCAAATTTCACACAAACCAAAGTCTTGTCTTTCATAGCATCATAGAATCACAGAATCATTAAGTTTGGAAAAGACCTCTGAAGATCCCCAAGTCCAACCCCAACCCACCCCTTTCATACCCATCACCACATCCCTCAATGCCACATCTCTATGGCTCTGGAACACCTCCAGGGACAAAGACCCCACCAATCCCTGGGCAGCTGTGCCACTGCCATCACCCCTCTTTCAGAGAAGAAACTTTTCCTAATAACCAACCTCAGCTTCCCCCTTGGTGCAACTTGAGGCTGCTCCCTCTCATCCTATTGACTGAAAGCTTCTCAGCTGACATGAGAAAGCAAAAGAAAAACCAGCAATGAAATATAATTTCTTCATCTTCCCACCTCCCACCCTCTAAAAATTAAGATGGGATTTGGGAATGGAGCTTCACCCCTGCTGTGCCCCCTTCTATAGGGGCAGCTCCTCTACAGGAGGGCAGGACCCCTAGTGTGCATCAGGCTGCCAAAAAGACAAAAAGTCTCTTTATGGACACGATCAGAGTTTATGAGAGGAAGAAAACGCAGGCTACTAAAAAGCTTTAAAATCTAAAGGAGAAAGACTTCCACGGTGGGAAGCTGAGGCTATAAAGATGCAAATTGGAAATTAAGCAAGGGTTTTTAATGGTGACGGTGATTAACGGTTGGAACGAAGCACCAGGCCAAGTGACACATTGCTGTCTCCCAGACAGGAGCAGATGTCTCGCTGGAAGACACGCGTTAGCCAAGTGTGAGCTCCTGAGCTCCGAGCTGGAGGTATGCAGGGATGCAACCTGATGTCTCCATCCCTGGAGGCACCCAAGGCCACGGATGGACCATGGGCAGCCTGAGCTGGTGGAGGCTCCCAGCCCACAGCAGGGCTTGGGACAGGACAATCTTTAAGGTCCCTTCCAACCCAACCGTTGTTGACTTTACGACTTTCTCCACTTCCAACCGTCGGGTGTTTGCCTATCAGTGTCCCGAGGACAGCTCTCTGAGTGTGCTTCTGTTCCCTTGCTCACGTCCAGCTGCGCTCATTTCACACGCATAAATCAGACATGAAGACATTATTAGAAGCAATTGCTGGCACCCCCAGCACGCTGAGCAAGCAGCCTATTTGAGAAAACAATATACAATGGATTATTCATAACAGACCGAGTGCGTCACAGATGAGTAATTATAAACATGAAATATATCAATAATGACAATTTTTACAGCAGCTTTAACAAAGTAACACACTACAAATAGCCTGTTGGTTGCTTATGTATTATTAATGAAATGCCAAAACATTTAGGTTTTTTAATAGGACAATTAATTACTCCTAATAAATGAGGCCTATGCCAGGCTTCTTCTTTAAAGAAGGCTTTGGACATCTGGTGAGGGCTCATTTTTAACAGCACTGGCTGCTGGTTCCTACAGAAAGTTTCCTTTAAGCTACGAGAATGGGAGCCATCAACATATATGAATGAGACAGAAAGTAATTAAAGCGGCGAGGGTAATCATAACACTGCCACAATTCCACTAAAACTCGAGGTGGATCACAGCAGAAGTTTCAAACCACGACTCAATCCGAGCACTTCTCCACCCCAAGCACCCAGGGCCATTTGTTTGAAAACAACCACAGCGCTGCTTGGCTGCTCATGGGAAGAGAGACCAAACCTGAGCACCTCATCCTCCAAGACCTCCATTCAAAGGCACCAGACCCCACCAGAGAGCAGCTCAGCAGCCTCGAGGAAGTCTGTGCTTCCTTCTTTTTGGGCTACCGGTCTTTGGAAGATCAGAGCGAAGCTGTTCCAAGAAACCAAAATGATTATTTCCTGCTGGAGCGCGGGATTTTGCTCTTGGGGTGGCACAAATTACAGCATCCTTCTTTTTATGTCAGTATTTATTTGAAGGGAATGTACAACAGAAATCCAAGGCTGGTCGTATTTTAAACCCACGAGCGCTCTGTAAACAAGCTAGACCCAGAGAGATTTGCGTGTTCCTTCTTGAAACATAAGGAGAACCACTGAGACTGAATAATTGAAAACAGTTACGGAGACGTCATTTTCTTGTTTTCCCCGGGATTTGCTCTGGAGCTGCCTGCTCCCAGCCCCACTACCTGGCAGGAACGATCAACTGTTTGGAATCTCATCTGCATAACGCCTGACAGCTCTCATGGGGAACCACTGCTGAAGAAGAGGTCGCCCATACGCAGAAAAAAAGAGTGCAGAGAGGGCATTTTTCTTCAACTGCAGGTTTTAAAGGGAGTCAGAACTGAGTACCTTAACAACGAATGTAGAAACACATCCCAAAGAACACAGTGCTGCGACATTTTTGGTAGCATCTTTTATCTGGACAGGTCCCCACACCCTTTCAAATGAGCTACACAAATATGCAATACACAAATCCCTCTGGGGGCTGCAGCAAGCAGGGGGGGTGATGGCAAAACTCCCAATACCTTCATCTTCTGAGCACCTGATGGAGCTGTGGGTGTCCCTGTTCATCGCAGGGGAGTTGGACTAGATGACCAGCAAGGGTCCCCTCCAACTCAATCTATTCTGTTCTGTTCTGTTCTGTTCTACCCCACCCTACCCTACCCTACCCTACCCTACCCTACCCTACCCTACCCTATCCTATCCTATCCTATCCTATCCTATCCTATCCTATCCTATCCTATCCTATCCTATCCTAT
>NW_024884900.1:8898772-8902311 GCF_019232065.1 Centrocercus urophasianus
ATCCTATCCTATCCTATCCTATCCTATCCTATCCTATCCTATCCTATTTGCTGGGATAGGCTGCAAGCATCAGCAGCGCTCGCCCGAGCAAAGGGCAATTTGCTTAGCTGTTTGCCTACAGCTTTGCAGGACTGGCTAACCCTCTGCTGTGATCCCAGTACCTACGTAAACAGCTACGGTCCTGCAAACAGAGGAGAATGAAGAAAACCTCATTAAACCGGATCAATCCCAGAGCCTCATTAACTTCCACAGGGCTCTGCCCTACTGACCCCTTGGCAGAATCAGGCCCCGGGCTGCAGGCAAGTAGACACACAATTTGGGTCAGGAAGGAATTAAGCCAAATGGGAGCGGGATGCCAGGGGTGCCCGTTCCCTCTGCTATCCCAACCTGCAAAGGATGCAGCCGAGCAGCTCCCTGCCCCCTGGGCTCCCTCACATTATTGCTTTACGTGAACAAAGACCCCAAGGAAACTGTTGCACGCACGTGTCCCCATCACAGCCATCACAGCACCCAAAGCCCTGCGCAAGGTGAAGCCCCCAGCGGTGCTGTACAGCAAAGGGAGGTCTGTGCTGCTCAGCTGAGAGCAGACATCACAGCACACAGCGCAGACGTTACGGTTTCCTTTTAGCAGGCTGCAAAAACGTATATAGACTTACACCCCAGAGCCTCCACAGGCAGGTATTAAGCACAAGGAACAAAAGGGCACTTTTTAGAGCCGCCCACCCGATTGCTATGCATTTCCCACGCCCTACCCAAGGACTCCAGGTTCAACAGACGAAATCCACGCTGCGGCTCTAATTAAACGCCTTCCATCGGAGAAACATTTTCAGGTTTTCATGCTTTTATCAAAGTAGGCTGCCTCTAATTAAAAGCAGACCTGTGAAGCAGTTTGTTTCTATTGCCCTCCTTCCATGACAGCCCAAGCACTATTGCATAATGCCCTATGCATGCACTTTTGTTGCTTACACTTTCTACACTAAAAATACAACGAAATATCTTCCCAGGCCTGCAAAGCACTGATAGATCTACAGCTGCAGACGGCACAAAGCTGAGTAAAACTGACGTGGCACTGTTTACAGGAGCCATACAAATCACTTTGGTTTGCCTTAGCGATCCACCTGGTTAAAATGAACGCTCCCAAAGCCATTCTGTATCCCCAACATACTCCAAAAAGGCTCTGCCTGCTTCTCTTTACATCCCCTAATAGATTGCCTGCCATATTTCGTGCCGAATCAATAAAGTTATATGTGCACCAATCGACTAAAATGATGTTTACTGGTATTGCTAACACACGTTGTTTCTCACCGGGTATTCAGCTCAGCTTACAATCACCCTGGATGATAAAACATGCACACGTTACGATCATCTCACTATCAGCCAGACAACCATTTGGCTTAGGAATTAGGTCATTTGGAGTAAAATAAAATGCAAGGGCTTGCATGGCATGGTAACTTACAGAGGACTGCTTCCTGGAGGCTGCATGAGACGCACGGGACCTGGCACTGCGTGTACCAGGCAGGGCTGGGAAGGAAAGCCAGGACAAGCGGCCACAGAAACGTTGTTTGTACACTCATCTGTGTCGACAGATATCCATACATCATGATATGGTGGGAATAAGCTGCATCAGCATAATACACCAGCATGTCATGGCCGGGTAGAAACTGCCTGATCATGAACTCAGGGCGTGAGTACAGCGAGAGAAGGTGCAGCCGAGATGGGAAAAAGATATTCTCTAAATTGGCATGGGTACAGGTGATTCCTGTAAGTTTTGCTGGGTTTGGATGGTTGGTCTGCTTGTCTTTTTTTTTTCTTTCTGCCAGACCGGGCAGCAAGGAGATGCTCTAAAAGTGGTTCTGCACATTGATGCAAGCCAGCAGTTTGCAGGACTGAGCTCTGCCTTGGCGCTGCCCCAGCAGGAAGGAGGTGCCCAGAGAGCACATCTCCTGAGGGATAGAGCCCTCTCAGGCACATCCCAGGGCTCAGCCACAAGTGCCACATGGGGGGATTTATCTACAGGTACAGTGTGTGCTCTGAGCAAATGGGAAAGGACCTGCAATGACTCCAAAAAGTGAAAAAAAACATGGAACATCCTGAATTGGAAGGGACTTGTAAAGGTCATCGAGTCCAACTCCTGGCTTCACACAGGAACACCCAAATAAAGCTTCTTGGCAGAAACAGCCACAGCACCACACATGCATGCCAGTGGGGAAAGGGGCAAAGACCCTCTCCATGTCCTTATGAGCCAGCTGGGATATCCCTAGGTAAGAAAAGGATGGCAATGGGAGCCCTTACCTGGTCACAGTGATATCCCCAGCCACCGGCACACCTATGGCAGAGGGCTCTCATCGGGCACCAAGCAGCTGCCGGATAGCTTCAGGTCACCAAATTCCACAGCCATAAGCAGAAGAAAAAGAGCAACCCAAAAAACCCAATCCCAAAACCAAACCAAACTGTCCCCAAACCCACGGCGTGACCCAAACGATATCCCTGCAACGGTGTTCTTGTTGCAAATAAGATGAGGCGAAGGAGGGGTTTTTCACTCGCTCCGAGGCATCATATGGAGCTTAATCACAGGCAGTTACGTATATGGTGCTTTTGGCCTTCAATCAAGTGTGTCATTTCAGTGGCAGCTGCCTACGTGATGCGAGCAACCTGGGTGATCCAGCGCTTTGCCAATCACAGCCTCGTGCAGCTACTGCACAGCTGAACAATGGGGAAATTCCATTTCCCACACGGCGAGGAGGACGGAGTGGTACCCAGCGAGCAGCCCTGCACCTCTCCTCCAAACATCACAGCCCCATCCATCATCACTCTCTCCCAGAGCCCATCTCCATCCCAACCATCTCCGGAGCCACCGGAGCATTGAGGAGCTCTCAGGGTGCTCAGGGGGAGCTGCTATGTGCAAACAGTGCAACTGGGTGGGTGGATGAGGTGTGAGCTGAGGGTGGGTGAGCACACAGCTCACGCTCAGGACACCACAAAGCGCTCAGCCTTCCTGGGCGCATCCCTTCAGGTGGGTACAGCAGGCAGCAATCACTGCAAACCATGCATTAAATCTGGCAGTGGGAGTTATCTCTGCCATACGACGAGGCTGAATGCATCAAAACCAATTCTAGGAGACCAGATTCTTTTTGGGAGTCCTCCGACGGCGGTGTCAGGCGGCGCTTAGGGCCAAGTTCCCCACTGCATATCACACGCGTTCATCGATTCTGACACTCATTCAGATCCAACTGCTCCATCGGCGGATGCTCCCTGTGCTCAGGGATCTCCACTCTTACCTAACTCCACGGAGCAGGGCACACCGCAGCGGTACCCTATTGCATCACCGCGTTCCCAGCGGGGAGAGGGCCTCCAAATTAAAAGAGAGGGGCTCGGAGGCAGCACACCGCTGCCACACCGCTCCATGGCAACTCGCGTGCCCGTAGCCAGGGGGGAAAAAATAAAACCAAAACCACCGCAACACCCGAACCACAGCGCCGAGCAGGGAGAGGAGGCACCCGCAGCATCTCGCTGCCTTCGGGGGGGGGGGGGGGGGGGGG
>NW_024884900.1:8903484-9065017 GCF_019232065.1 Centrocercus urophasianus
TTTTTTTGGTTTGTTTTTTGGTTTGGTTTTTTTTTGGTTGTGAGAGGTGTATGATGCTGCCTGGTCTTTTTGGGAAAATAAGGGGAGGCTCTTGCCCCGAGGTATGGTGGGTGCCTCCGTCCTTGGAGGTGCTCGAAGCTGGGCTGGGTGGGCTCTGGGTACCCTGAAATGATGGGAGGCGTCCCTGCCCATAACAGTGGTTAAAAATGGATGGGTTTTAAGGTTTCTTCCAGCCCAACGATTCCATGAAACAGCAATGAAGCCACATCCACGTGTGCCTCCTGTGATGCTGTGCCACCCTGCACCACATCCCAGCCTGTGCATCCACCCGACCCCCAGCTTGATGCTGAGGAGCAGAGCTGCACACCAACTCAGGCAGCGTCAGCTCCTGACTGTTCTGCAACAGCACAACAAATGCACCTCAAAGGTCTGCTCCTCTTCTGGCTGCTGAGCATCACCTTTGAGCTCCAGGAGCCACCACAAAGCAGCCAGAAAAGCTTTCCCATCCTGCCCTCACCTGCAGATGCTCGCCTGGCTCTCTGCTCCCATCTCTGGATGTATGAGAAGCCCATGCATGCACCCTTTGGATCTCTGCCTGATATCAACAAGTCCACTGGAGTGCAGTGACAGAGAAAGGCAAACACTGGTGAGGTACAGTTCAGTTCAAGACAGCTCGAGCCAAATACGTGCAGATGGGGGGATTAGCTGCCAGCAGAAGGGTCTCCACTCGAAACCAAATGCTCAGAATTGCCTTTGCTGGGAGCAGGAAATAGCCCGCTCCCACAGCCACACCAGCACTGAACCCGAGGGGCAGCAGGACAAGCACCAGCTCTGTAGCTCAAAGGCATCTCACTCACATCCCCACCTCCTTTCTTGCAGCCATGATGTTCCCCATTCGGGATGTCACCATCGGAAGGAACGTGGCCACCAGCCCAAGAAGCGTGGGCAGAGGGCTTGTTGCTGTGGTTGCTCTCCATGCCAACAAGATACACCACCTCCATCGGTGCTCAACCCCTCGTGCTCCAGCAGCTGCCCTGCTCCAGCACAGGACTCCTGCATCCCACTCCCTGCTCGCAGAATATTCCATTGGGGCATGACCTGGATCACCCTCTTTGCACCCTTTTCCCTTCTCATTTTCTCCTGATCCACAAATGCACTTCATGAGCAATGCTCTGAGCTCCAGACAGGCTGCTTACGTGCATGAAGCGGGGGCAAAGCCCCTTGTTATTCCCTGCCTTCAGCTAATTTCCTTCCCTGCAGTTCTGGAAGACATTAGCCAAAAAGGTTCCAAATTTCACAGCTGAGTACAGTAGCTGGAAAATCCATCAGGGTTCTGTATTTATTATTAAAAATTGTTAAAGGACCATGCTCTCATTAAACCCTAAACATACCCAGAATAACTCCAAACCTGGCTCTGTGAAAATAGGACCAGCCTCCAGCTCTGCTCTCTTTGTCTTTGGGAAAACACAGAACAGACCATGTCAGACCCCATTGTAGGAACACATCCTCAGGACCCATGGGGTGGTGCTCCCTGAAAGAAATGGCTGTGCTGCACTCTTGGAATCATGATATATAGCATTGTGTAGAATCATAGAATGGCCTGGGTTGAAAAGGACCATAGGTGCTCATCCAATTCCAACCCCCTGCTATGTGCAGGGTCACCAACCAGCAGACCAGGCTGCCCAGAGCCACATCCAGCCTGGCCTTGAATGCCTGCAGGGATGGGGCATCCACAGCCTCCTTGGGCAGCCTGTTCCAGTGCCTCACCACCCTCTGGGTGACATATTATATAATAATATACAATGTAAGATATTATATAATACAAGAGAGACAAAGCAGTGTGCTGAAGAAGCAGTCAGGGAGGACAGGTGGGTGCCAGGGACCTGCGTGGGGACCGGTGCTTCTCATCACCACTCGTGCTGAGCAAGCACCCTACTGACAAGCGGGTACAGTTGGGTGCAATTTGCTTCCAAGCTGTCGTGCCCCTGCTGGGCCCATTGTAGGTGGGCACCTCCCAGCTCACAAGGAGATACTCAACAAAGCCAAAGGGCTTTGGTTTCAGTTTGGGTTCCTGACTTGAGATCAAGGGAAGCAGTGGGTGAGCGCTGAGCGTGCAGTAAGAATGGCAGCCACGAGTGCAGTGCCAAGGGGAGGCAGGGTAAGCCAGCGAATGATTCCCAAAGAGGCTGGCATCTGAGAATAGCTCAGATTACATCTAGAGGTAAGGCTGCAGGGTCAAACTCAGAGGTCCCAGAGATGAGAAAATCCTCTGTTGAAACAAAATGGCAGTGCTCAGCTAGGGGTGATCCACCAAAATTAAAACTACGGAAGATCTATGATGGCCGTTGAAGTGAGGAGGGCTGCAATTATTTCCAACAGCACTGTGTGGGGAGTTTGGTCCACTCAGGTTGTATGTGTCCCAGAAATTCACATTCGGCTGCTCCCTGAAGAAGGCTGGAGAGCACTGTGTGTTCTGTCAGCTCTCACAGGTGGGATCCATTTCTTACCTTTCAGCCTAATTTTTCGTATTGCTTAATTTCAGCCCATTATTTCTGATTAAACGCTTTGTGGAAGGCGCACAATTGCTCCCCAGCTTGGATTTTCATGTTTTAATGATGGTTAATTATCCCAGGAGAAACTTGTATTTTTACTTTTTATTTGCGGCGCTTGTGCCCAGGGTGGTTTATTCTGAAGTTTAATTAGTGCATTTCAGAACTAGGCACCTCGATTAAGTCCTTGCCGGGTGAGGATTTACGACGGCTGCGTGCAGCCTTGGTGCACCTGCTAAAATGGATGCACTGATCAGTTTGGTTTTGTGTGTACTGAGCAATGGGACATTTGGGGTTGAGACATGCCAACCAAACACTGCCGTGGGCTCAGGAAAGGGGCATCTTGCAGTGATGGGCTGATAGAACCATAGAATGGGTTGGAAGGAAGCTCGACGACCATCCAGTTCCAATCCCTGCCGTGGGCTGGGTGCCTCCCAGCCCCCCATCTGTGCCCTGGGGCAGCTCAGGGATGGGGCACCCGCAGCTCTGTGCAGCAGTGCAGCACCTCGCTGCCTCTGGGTGAAGAATTTCCTCCTCGCATCTGACCTAAATTTCCTCTCTTTTAGTTTAAAGCCACCCCCCTCGTCCTATCACTATCAGACCACAAAAGTCAGCCCTGCTGTTCCAGAGGAGGAGGATGGCTACAAGTGCAGGTGCTGACGGTGGGAAGGGCAGCCCATAGCTGCCTCAAAGCAGAGTGAAGGCACTGTACACACTGATAGCAGCCCCAGACTGTGGCAGAGCCACATCTCCAGCCCCGCCATCTGCCTGCATCCAAGGCTCCATTTCAGCCTATTAGGGAGATTGGGGTTGGCTGCAAACATCAGATGTAGGCATAGGTTTGGCACGCATCCATCCCTCTCCTGCTGTCTCATAACGCCAAGATTTTGATTCAAGCTCATCTGCAAACGCTAAGAAAGCATCAGTGTTGGAACACCAAAGCAACACCGCAAGAAGAGACCTTTGGGGAGAAAAAAAGACAACATACCAAAAAAAAAACCCAACAAGCCAAGAATTCCTTTTCATCACATTATCCCAACAAACTGGAGCTGTGGACAAACACAATGACACCTACCAAAATTCGCTCGAGAGTCCAAACACCAACGGCTGAGCAAGGCAAGGCGCTCTGGATCCCAAACTCACAGCCATGCCCACGGGTGGGAGAAAAGCACCTCCCATCCGTGCCATGGAGCTGCCTGCTCACACGTGGCTTATTTACACGGAGAGCTCTCTGGCACATGGCGTGAAGGAAATGTGCAATGAGGGCTCCGAGCCCTTTGCCATCCCACAACAATAGGGTGGCTGCGCCAGCTCCGCGAGCGCACAGCCTCAGCCCCGGCGAGTTTAAGTGGGGAGGGCTTTGTGTTTTGTTTTGCTCTTCGAAAGATAGCCCTGTAATTTAGTGAGTCATGCGTTCTACATCCCTTGTTGCTTTTCGTTTTCAACATCTTTAAGCTGTTTGTGGAGAAGGCGCTTATTTTTAGACTTCCCATCAGTGAGGGTTTGTTTAGGGGGGAAAAGCTCCATTGAGATTTTTGTAGCTGGGGTGCTAACAGGCAAATTTCCTGATGGGAAGACAGTTGGTTTTTTTTTTTCCCTTTTCTTTCCTTTATTTCTCACTCAGGAACAGGCAGTGATTTTGGGGCACACCAAAGTCTGGGAAGGTGGAAGGAGTAGGAGGTGGTCACGAGTGAAAGCAGTCACATGCAGAGCTCAAATAGTTGATGTGGGCTCTGGGAACACTCATCCTCCCCTTCCTTCTTCATCAAACCTGAGTATCTCCTGCCGCACCCTTTGTAGGGTGAATGGGGGAACATCCCAGCCCAGCACAACCCTACATTGCTCAGCATCAGGGACACAACCACGGGCTCTTTGCTTTGTGCTATGGAGATATATATGGGTCTCACCACCCTGGAGCAGGCAGTGGGGCAGACGATCCCCCATCCCCGTGGTACCCACAGGTGCCACCTCCCCAGCCCAGGGACCGCAGTGGCTCTTTGGAGCATTTTCCAGGGCACATTTGTAGTACTGCTGAAACCTGCAGCCTTAATGGATGGCTGGAAGCATTCCAGGCACTCCGGCTGTCACCTCGCCCCGTGTCACACCCAAGTTCTGTTCCACAGTCTCCAAGCAGCATAAGGCAGCACAGCAGGTCTATGTCCTGGCTATAGACCTATGTCACCGCGCAGCTCATCATTTTGGGGACACACAACCTGAACTGACACAGCCACGTACCCACGCCGAGCTCTCTCTCAGCTCCAGCTTCACGTTAGGGCTCAGCATCCTCTGGAAGAGCTGCCACCACCTCCCCGTCACACATTTCCATACAACACACCACACATGCAAGATCAGCATTCTCCATGTCACAGGTCCTTGCAGAACAGCACAATGACAGTTTGCTGCAATTCCGACAACCCAGAGTCCATTGGTTGGGAAGAGCACCTCCAAGAGGAGTCTGCTCATGGACTGGGTTTGATTGCAGCAGGAGCAAGGCACAAGGATAAATGCATTCAAGCTGCAGGGTGGACAGTGTCAATAGGGTTCGTTTGTTCTATTATGTATCATGCCATATGCCCCAGCACTCCATCCACAGATCTGAGCCATCAGCTGTGAACACCTGTCAGGGAGTTAAGTCATCTTCCAGTTTCTGGGTAGAATAACTGGAGAGGATAAGGCTGATTGAATCAGCAAGTTCTTAATGCTGGAAGCGCAATGGTTTGAAAAAAAAAAAGTTCTTATTTTGTCAATTAAAAGCTTTTGGCATTAAACCAGGAAAAAAAAAAAAAAAAAAAAAAGAGGAAGAAGAAGAAATACAAACCACCCACCAAAAACAGCCTTCATTAGTGGCTGTATTGCAGTATGGGAGGAAGGCAGGTAGTAGGTGAATGGGTGGTGGAAAGGAGATAACAGGATGTCGTGTGCTCCTGTTTGTCCACCAGAGACAGAAATTCCCATTTAGAAAACCCAATATAAAATGCAGTTCTCTCCTAACTACTGCATCTACCGCATATTGTTTCTCCGAGGAAAAAAGTAAAAATCATAAGTGACTTTGAAGTCCTCCAATGCCATCAAGAACATTTTTTCCCAAAGTATCTCAAAAGCAGCAAAAAATGAGAAAAAGAATTAATGACTGCTAACAGCCGAAACAGATGGTCTGCTGCGAATCCCCACAGCCTCCCGCAGCCATGAGTCAAGCCATTTTTCAACACGGTGAAGAAGGAAATAACAATAATACAAAAAATAATAATAATAATAATAATAATAATCCAATTTCTAAGGTGATTGCGCTTCCTAAAACCCATTGGATTTCCCAACTGTGACCGACATGGAGGCTTGGCCGGGTCAGACCTTCCGTGGGCTTCAACCCGGAGTCACGTGCAAGGGTTCGGACACAGCTGCTTCCACCACAAGATGCAGGATGAGATTTTACAACAAGATTTCAGCTCAAGACCCGTTATGCTGTCAGATCACACGCGCCCAACGCTCAACCCTGAGAGCTGCATCCCTCCCTCCCCATCCTCCCAGCCACTGCCTCAAGGATCCAAGACAAGAAAACCACTTGCCAGGAGGAAAGCTCTGGCTGCTGGCTCCTCTGCCGCGGCTCCTCCTCGTCCCCCTGGTCGCTGTCATGCTGGGGCTGCCCCTCTCCACGCTCTTCGATCAGCCCCATTGGGCAGACGTGGCCGCAGGTCCTGCGGAGCACACGAGCTCATCATGGGCTCAGCTCAGCCGGCAGCACGACCCTGCAAGGAGTTGACAGAAACTTACTGCACGCACCGTACCGGTTTATCATTTATTTAAGCTTCATCTTTCAATAATTCATGCCAGCCTTTCGCTGTGGAGTGGGACAACAATGGCAGGAGCGCAGCAGGGCAGGCAGGGAATAACCACATCTGGAACAGATGTTCAGTTCTAAATAAAAGCTGGTTTTGCAGAGAATGTTCAACGCCATGGGAATAGCAGGCTCTGGGACACAGCCCTGCTCCTTCCAGGGGGCAGCAGCGATTTGCTCAGACGTTTCGAAACACGCGGTTAGGATGGAGCAGATGCAATAGCCAGGGCTGGCTCCAGCTGCACCAAAACCTGTACCATGCCCCTCAGATTCTCCTGCACACGTTGTGTTCTGCAGCAAGGCCACGGGAAAGGCTTTTGCAAAGCATGTTCTCTACTTCTGTGGGCGAAACTTGGCTCCTTCCCTCTTGCACCCAAGGGTGCACCACCAGAACCCCTCATGCCCACAGTGTGGCTGGGCACCAGCTCACCATTGGGCATCAACCCCACACCTTCAACAACCCTGCACCAGCCTGGGGACACCTCTGAACAAAGTGCTTTATTCCTTTCCCTGTGCCAGCCTTTGTGCTCAGGGGGGTGCCCCAAACTGTACCATGTGTCCCTCCTTATCTTTTCCCAGATCACATTCCTGACAGCTGTGCCCTGCACTGAGCATCCCCTCTCCATGCCAGCCCCTGCCCATCTGCTGCTGGCCCCACTTGCCTGGTAACACAGCTTTTAAGTGCCTTGAAGCAAAAATTGACTTACCATTTTGTCTTGCACACTTGAGGCATGGCCTGAGATCAGACCTCTGCCGTGGGTTATAATTGTACCACTACAGCACTGTTATTACTAACTCGGAGGTTCTGATTGGCCTCTGGTTTCAGTCCTTATATTTTTTGGACTACCTCATTTATCTCTATGCTTTGCAGCACCCCCAGAATAGCTGGGCTCTTCTCTGTGCATGTTTCCAGACAGTTTTTCAAAGCATCTTGTTCTTATTCTTGAACACAAACCCTACCCTTGCTCCGTTGGTCAACCACTTAACACCGGAAAGAAAGAGGGTTTTTTTCCTAGATAATGGCTGATCTTGCAGATTGGTCAGAAAATGAAATAAGCAATGACACTAAAGGCCATTAATCAGTAACGAGCAGTGAATAATAGAATGCAAAGCTATCAGCTGCTCCAAAGGACAAGCTACAGAGATCACTGGGGAAATAGTGAAACCATTCAGAACTGGGTCTCCTGCTCACTGCATCTTCCTTCTTCCTTTCTTAAAGTGCACTTGTAGTTGTCATTACAGTGGGTGGATGACAGGGAACGCTACGCCAGAGCTCAAAAATAAATGTCTGAGCAGCATCACTTCTAACAGAGAGGAGCCCTCAGGTCATAGGTAAGAGCACAGCCACCACTGTTAGTGCTGTACTGATTTAGTGGCCTCGCTGTGTATCTACACCTACATAAACGTGGTCCCCTTGGGGCCAATGTCTTCAATCCACATTTATAAATTGCTCTCCCACGAGACCACTCAGCACTGTTACACAGAGCTGGTGACAGCTTCTCTCTGTCTTAATGGAAGGCACCAGGAGGCACAAAGCAGGAATGCTAGGGAAGGAGCCACCACCCATAAAGGATATAACAAAATATTAATAAAAAAGAAGAAGAAAAAGAAAAAAAAAGAAAAAACCCTGTGATTTCACCCCTTCTTGCTCATTTTAGGTTAGAAACGAGTAATTAAGGCCAGTTATAAAATGCGCCAAGGAACAGAAAAAAGTATCCAAAAAAAAAAAAAAAACAAAACCCAAAACAAACTGTTTTAAGTAGCTTTACTGCTTTTAATTCTCAATTTTAATCCAATATCTAAAAATCCACAGGAAAATAAAAGGAAGCTGTATTGATGAGATGGACCACGCATACAAACAGAGGTGGGCACAACTCTCAGGATGTGGAAGTTTTCCTGAGCATTTCACAGCTATTTCCAGTATATCTGGGCTGCACTGGCAATGGCCAACTATGAGGCTTGATCATCAGGGCCACATTGGTCCTCCAGAATTAAGGAAATGCCACCAGACTGGATGGCAAATCAGCCCCATGGCAAATCAGTAGGATACAACTGGAGCATGTCAAGAGTCAATGGGAAATAACTAGGAGCAAGAGGAACAAATGGTAGCAGAGGATTTTCCAACCAAAAACCTTAATAGTTTGCTCATCTGCCCCGGGATGTGAGCTGGACAGGCAGTGGAATCTTCATTCTTAAGGAGAAAGTCTTCTGCATCTTTGGGCAGGTGCTGGACTAGAGATGCGAACGGCCCCTCTTAGGCGAAAGCTTTCATAAAATTGTAAGATTTTTTAACCATCACATAGAGGAGGAAAAAGGGGGAAAATAGAAAGAGGCAAGGCAAAAACGTTTCAGATCCCTTCCTTGCACAGAACACATCCTCTATGTTTGCCTTAAGCCCATCTCCCAGTGCCCAGATGAGGGCACAGCATGGAAATGTCTCCACTTGGGCAGAGTTGTGTTACTGAAGCGGTTAAAGCTTCAGTAAAGCTTTAACCAAGGAAAGCACTTGCAGCCCAGCCCTGCTGGCTGGCCAAGCACTGCAGTGCTCCTGGCTCCAGCTTCTCTCTCTCCTTTTTGCTTTTTGCTGTCTCGTGCCAAGCGTAAGGATCTGGCCTGCTCCACAGCCCACCTTGCCAACACGATTGTGGTGACTCACTCAACAGCTCTTCATCACAACACATTCTTTCAATGGGACTTCATTTTGGATGGCACCATCTTCAAAATCTGATGGCGGAGAAGGGCAAGGAAAGCTTAAACATGTATGCATGGGGAAGAGATGGGGTCAGCAGGGCTGAGACACAACTGTGGGGTGATCCTCACTTTTATTTATTACCTCTAGCAGTAGATAGCCAAATTCACAGATTCAAATAAGAAAGAAAGCCCAGCTCAAAGGAAAAAGAAGGTCCTCGTATCACTCCTTCCATCAGGCTGACACCTCTTCATCTTGGGGAATTTAACATCTGTTACATAATTCAGAGAAAATGTGGTTATTTTCCAGGCTTATTTATAGCTCAGAAGCTAAGGCTGAAAATGAAAATCATCAGCAGCTGCTCCAGACTTCACCTCTTGGCAAAGGAGGTGAGAGCAGGTACAAAGGCTGGCTGTGGGTCAGGGCTCTGCTCCACTCCAAGGCTCCTCATTACAAGCCATGAAGGACAGAGCTTGGATGGCAGCACTGCTGCTTGGACATCTGGATCTCCAGACTTTCCTCACATCTAATTTTTCTCTCCAGTAAAAGCACATTCCACAAGAGGAGGCAGAGAAGAGGTTCACAGGTATGAGAGTGGACTGGAAGAGTGACTATGCAAGGAAGATGCTTTCACTGCCCCTCAAGAAGATAAAGCATTTTTATTCATCAGGAGTCGAGTAGCATTCAAGAAGACCACCAGGGTGTACAAAGACTTGGATGCAAGGGCTTTTTCCCTAATGCGTATGTCACCATTTAACTTGGAAAGCAGAAGAAATGCACTTGCCACCAGGAGCAATAAGGTCAGTCAGAACTTGAATGCTCTGTTTCTGGTGAAGTTGGAAGTACACTGCCATGGATAGACCTCTCTGCCCAGGAAAAAGAAAATGCTTTAAATACTCCCTAGCAGCATTTCCAGACAGGATTCAGGCAGAGCAATAGTCTTGGTAAAGGCAAAGACATGGCTGGGACAAATGTACGTGCCTGTTGAAGTGCACAATCTGCAGCTCATAGGCCTCATCACACAATGAGAAAAAGCCCCCCAGACCTTGACATCTCCAGCCCATCATAACATCAGTGACAGCACAGGGCGATGTAAATGACCTTCTCATTAAGTGGCAGGACCTGAAGTTAAAGTTCAGCTTGCTGCAGTCCCAAATTCATGGGGCTTCAAGTCAACACAGAAAAAGCAAACCTGACAAAAGATCACGACTAATGCAGAGTCACTTCATCTTTGGCACTTGATAAAGGCCAAGAATGTTTGGCAAGAATACCAGACACCATTGCTGGCCACGGGAAGAGGTTGAGGTTGTGGATGCCCCCTCCCTGGAAGCACTCAAGGCCAGGCTGGACAGGGCTGTGAGCAACCTGGTCTGGTGGGAGATGTCCCTGCCTATAGCAGAGGATTGGAACTGCATGATCTTAAGGGTCCCTTCCAACCCAAACCATTCTATGATTCTTTTTTGCCCCGTGAGGTAGTTGTGCTGTTCAGCTCTGAGCCCTGCAATTTCAGATATTCCCCATGGGAGGAGGTGACTCATACCTAAGAGCTCCATTGGTTTGGATCAGAACAACAAAGTGCACGGCCTATGCATCAGGCCATCAGAAAGCAGGAGCTCATCTTTTCCTAGCTCAAATGATAAGAAATGCTTAAACACTCAATAGGACAGAGAGTAAACCTCACAGATCCTGTCTGAACAAAAACATAAACAAAACAGACAAGAAATGAATTTCTTCATGTCTAATCAATATTCAGATGTTCACAACATGCAAAGTAGCAGCAGAACTGAATGGAAACCCACCCAAAGAAGTGACACAAGCTTGGAGGCAACTCCAATAGGAAGCAGAAATCCTTGGTGCAAGAGCTCCTTTCAGATGGTGCAGAGATGGCTCCAGGCAGCACTGCCCACCTTCTGACTCACCACTGGATCATCAGAACTGGCACATATCCCTCACCCTAGGGACTGCATGTCATAGCCTTTATGTGGTCAGGAACCACAAGGCATCTAACGTGCCTCAGGAGAGGTGGGGTCACAAGTGAGGCTCCTTCTGCAGCTGGGTTTGCAGCTGATTCAGCCATCTCCAGCAGAACTTGCTGGCTTCTTTGCTCCCAGCCCAGAGCTGTGGGTTACTGAGCTCCTCAATTCAGGCCCTAGAGAAATTCCCATGCAGACTTCAATGACCTAGTGCAAAAAATAATAATAACAATTCAAGTGAACCGTTTCCCTCAGTCTGAATTCAACAAATTCGAGAACAGCATCAGAGAACCCAAAAACGATGTTTTCAGACCAAAAGACACCATTTTGGCAAAGAACTATCAGCTTTGTCTTAATGTAGCTGAGACACTTTCCCCTCCTCCCTATAACTCTTCCCTCTCCATCCAGCTGAAAGTTCCCTCACTCTAACTTTCATGGGCAGTACGTCATGTTTTTCCCATGCTTATCTCACCACGTGGATCAGAAACGCACCCTTCTTTCTTCCTCTTCACCTGAACTGTTCCTGAAAGCTTTCCTGGGAGAGTACTGCACAAGGAAAATTCCCTTTGGAGTTTCAGGGCTGGAAGAAATCACTGTCTGCATGGGAACAGCAACAGCCACAGGACAATTACACTGCAGCAGAAGTCTGCAGGGAGAGGAGAGGCTGCTCTTGCTATGGTCTGCCTGACATCAGCCTGACATCACCATCTGGCAGTAGTTTCCACAGCAATGCATCTTGAAATACACTGGGTGCAAAATGTTGCCCAAGGAGATCAGCCTGGCAAAGCTTCTTGAAAATATTCTCTACTATCCAGAGGTGGTGAAGTTTTCTGGCATGGGACCTTGCATCCCTACTGTTCCTCTCTGCCTTTGTACGCTAAGCTGCAGGGCAGCAGTTGTAGGGTCAGTCGGGTGCATCCCAGCTGATGAAGTGCAAATACAGAGCCACAGGGAAGTATGTTGGCAACTTCAAAGCTCTTGAAAATTTAGGAAAAGTCCAATTACAACTGCTAGCCAACAATGAATTCGTGCATTATTCACAGCCTTTAGGAAAAGCAACTGGCGATGTCAGAAGAATTGTAAGCTGAGGATTTGGAGTAAATGACCTCCTGTTCTTATTGTGCATTTGCCATGTACTGGAAGAAAAACAGGAAAGAGCCTTGCCAAGGTGTGAGGAGCAAAAAGGGAAGGAAAAGAAACCCAACAAAAATGAATAGGATTTTGTTGGCAGAATTAAGACTTACAAATTACCGCTGCTCCCTTTCTCCCGACTTCTGTAATGTAATTGCTGTGTGCTGAGACTAATTCAACAGAGATTCTTCTGCTGTGAAGGTGGAAGCAGCAGCTCATGGCAATGCACAGGGCAGATGGCTCCTCAACAATCCAACCAGGACTGCAGGCAGCAGCATGGGAGCCAAAAAGAAACAGGGTTTAGGTCAAGATCTGGCAGGGCTAGATGTAAGCAGATCTTCATTAGGTATTTATTAGGATGGCTGGGAGGCCAGAGATATAAATATAGAACAGCAAATAGTTATTTTTAACTCAGAGCTACGGTCACTAACAACCAATTGCACAAATCAACACCTTGGCATATAGGAGATGTCCAGGCTTAATTGGATAGCACTCAGTAGTTATTCTAGCACACAAATACACCCATCCATCTCGCTAATGATGCTGCTCCAATCGCATTTTTACATATTACTCCTGATACCCATAGCTTCCACTTACGGCCACAAAACCACACTCAATCCTAACCCACACTGCTACTATTTATATAGGAATCAGCTTAGCAGGAGGCATTCAGCGATGAATTGTCTGGTGAGGAGTGGGTCTGTCATCGAGTGGTAGAGGTTGGTCTGCTCCACGATGGGGAAGAAAAGAATCACAGCTTCAATGAGCCCCATGGCCTTGATGGAGCTATGGATGGGATCCAGGTGAGCTCAGGTGAGTTCTCAGAGCTCCGGTAATGATAAAGCTTCAAGCCAGCATTCAGAAGCACAGTGGAACTGTGGTTTGCATGCTGAATAGGAAAAACCTTTTTCTGATATCATAACTAATGCTTCTCTGGAGGTTGTCCTGTGCCATAGTAATGGTAAACTGGTGAATGCTGCAATATGGCACCACTGGTGCTCCTCTGGAAGCCAACTGTAAAGCTGAGAGGATTGCTCTAGTCTTCCAGATCCATACACAAAGCTTTATCCCAGCTCAAGAAAGTAAACGTAAGGATTTATAAAAAGATCAATACATTTGATTAATCTCAACACATGTTTTTGTGCCATGGATTCAAGCTACTTCATTTGAGGTCATAGGCTTTTCTGAATCAGGACTTTACTAGCAACTCTTAAGTTCTGTAAAAGAAGTTTCTGAATGTTTATGCTGTTTTTCAACAGTACTTAAAGATTTTACTTATTAAAACAGGCTTAGTTTCCCCATTTTATGTATGTACAGCAATTGGACAGATCAACACAACAGGAAAGGCGTTACAACAAAGGTGTGATGATGGAAGGACCAGCACGATACAAAGGTGCTATAAAGGAAGGGAAGAAGATTGCTCACCCATACCAGAAGATTCCAGGTTCATAGGGAAAAAGCTTCACCAAGGAGAGATCTCCAACCAAAGATCCTTCCCCACTGGCAGTCAGCCCTTAAATAAGGTCTGTGGAGGCACAGCCAGGCCTTTCTATCACAGGGATGAATTGCCTTCACCTGTGCTGCCAGGGCTGACCAGTCAGCCCTTTCCCCATGTGCTCAATCAGGCCATGGCTCAACAGTTCCCATACAGCATGTCACAAAAATTCTCTTAATAGCATAGGATATGTATTGTAGTCAAATGTTCTTGTAAGCATTCTAGCTTTTTAGTAAACTAAACGTGCTCTGTTTTTTCATATTCTGAAGTCACACAACCATAGGTTGGTTTGGGTTGGAAGGGACCTTCAGTCATCTCTGCAACTACAACTTCTACCTTTTTTTTTGTTTCCTGCAATTTGTCAACAGAACATATTTACATCTGACCCTGACGGCGGTCTTCATTTTCTTTCAAACATTTCAGTTGTGCTTTAATTTAGTCCCACTCAAACAGTTCTGCTACCACTAATGTGATCATTGCCACAGCAGCGTAGCAGCATTTTCCAAATGAAAGGTTTTTTTTCTAACTGGCTGTAGGGATGTTGATATGACTTCATTCAGTATGGGAGGTTCAAACTGTTTACTGGTAGAGGGGTGGCTCAGAAACAAAGGAAATAGTAGGGTTTGCCTTGGGTCAAAACATCACACACAACGCATGCAAGGGGCTGAGCTGCAGTGCTACCTCATGGGTCCTTCTTCTGGGACAGCAACAATATCCAGCTCCTTTTACTGCTGATTTAGAAGTGCCATCCAAGGTAGGCAGGAGTGTACAGCACAGTGTAGAGCTGTTGCATTCAATATTTTTGCAAGTGGCAGAATTTGAAGAATGGGGGCACCCACTTGGGTGAGGATATCAATACAGCTTCCCTCAGATTCTCTTGGAAAGAAGCTGGCTGGTGGGGCTCTGGAAAGCCAGGACACATTGGGAAGACCACTTCTGATTGAGCCCAACATTTGAAATAATTTTTGGGCATCGTAAATAGATGACTGCAATCATTGAGAAGCAGAAAAGCAGCTCTTAGTTTGGTTCCAAGGTACCAAGGACTACTCAAAGATGACCTTAAAAAATGACAAAGTACATAAAAAATGAAGAAGCTGCTTGAGAAGAAATTAGAAAGAGCAGCTGGAAGAGAACCATTTCAAAACTCCTTATTGCAAGCCTGGAATAAACATACACTGCCAAACAAAGGAGAGCTGAAAGGATGAATGTTTGTGCAGCTACACAGCAGAGTGGAATTGTTAAAAGGCATTCCTCTAAAAGCCCAAGTCATGTTCAAGAGAGGAAATAGAATCCGGAACGTGACAAATTGCATGGAGAGGAACGATATGGCAGGCCAGAAAGGGTTTTGAGCAACAACTTGCTAGAGACATAAAAAGTAACAATAAAACCCCTTCAGGAACATTAGGGGAAGGAGGTTTGCCAGAGTAGTGGTGTGGCTGATAGATGATCACTGCATGAAATGTATTCTCGGGAGAAAGACATAGCAGAAAGGTTAAAGTGAATTGTTTGCGTTGTTTTTCATTACGAAGGAGGTGGGAAAAGAAGGTTGGGAAAAGAAGGCAAGAAACAGAGATAAATAATCTGTTTTCATAACGGAAGAAGCATCCAACGGCAAACCCAGAGAGACCTGTCTGATAGATCTACTCATATACTAAGAAATGATCTGGGGATTGGGAGAGTATGAGGACAAAGAATATATCAGCGATAGGAAATTAATCGGGGTAATCAAAACCAGAACTGGTTGTATCAGTTACAAAAAAACTCTCACAGAACTCCTTGTCTGAGAAATAAAATAACAGCTGAATTTCAGTGCGAAACAGTGCAAAATAATGCACATGGGAAAAAATATCCTGTAGTCTCCCTACAAAATGGTAAACTATCAACTAGTCATTACCATTCACAAAGGAGTTACTGGAAGGAATATGGATGGTTCCCTGAAAACATCAACTCAAAGCTCAACATAACTATGGGTGAATATAATGTGAGGGAAAGAAATAGAGGACAGAATTGAAACTGTGCTGTTATCTGAATCACCGTGCACCTACATGATGAATACATTTCTGCTCAGTGCATCCTAGAAAGGAAATAGCAGAGCAAGAAATGGCGAGAGGAAGGAAGTGAAGCTGAACAAAGCCAGAGAACTATACAAAAATAGACTAACACAGTAGGACCCTTCAATCCGGCAAAGAGGTGGTTGAAAGGGATGTAGGAGACTCTTACCAAATCAGAATTTTATTACGTCCTCAACATGGAGACATAGGGAAGGTCAACAGAGAACAAACACACTCTATTTTTCACAGCGGCAGACCTAGGAGTTTTCCAGTGAAACTAAGAGGAGCAGATTTTAAAGAATTCAAAGGAAGTATTTTTGCAAGGAGCGTACAATTAAGATGTTGAATTTTTGCCGGAAGACTTCGATGGTGCTCAAAGGCAGAAATAGGTTCAAGGAGGACTTAAATAATTCACTGAAAATGAGACAGGCATAGCCCCCAGCTCAGGAAGTGTCTGTGAGTGATCAACAGAAGCTGGAAAGTTGTAAGAGAAGGCATGTGCTGCACTTGCACTCTTCCAGGATAATAGGTGAAATGGGAATTTGTTCTCACTGTATTATACAGTAGCTGTGTTGAGGCGTAGCTCAACATAGGAACTCCCACACCATTGCCCTGGGACTCTGTTTGGGTTGTTTTTTTTGCTGACATAGAGGGAAACATTTCCTCCTGTAGCTGCTGGACACTGAGAGCTAAAGACATTCTCCATCAAACTGCAGAAATTCTATGTGGATCACATTTTTGACATGAAGTGTTCAACTAATGGTCAAGAAAATGCCTAGTGAGTCATTGAATGTGACCCTATGCTTTGCACAGAGCAGGTTCTTTTCATAATTCACACTATTAAGCTCAGCTAATCTGTCATTTAATATCCTCTGTGATGGATCTAACTTAAGCACATTATCACAGAAAAAAAAAACCATCTTATTCTCAGGGACTTCCAAGGGCTTGTCTTCAGCAAACTGCACCACAAGGGTGGGTGTTCTGTCACGTACTTTGGTAGCACTGTTGTCACTGATGTGTATTCCCAGTACAACCAGCTGCCTCTGGCAGACACAAATAGCAGAGGGGCTTGGGGGACCTGGAGAACACCCACATTGCTCTCAGGCACCACGATGCCTCCTTGTTCATGGATATGCATGGACATCACAGTGTTCTGCTTGGGACTTTCTCATCAGGACACATGTGGTTACCAAAGCTTGTCCATAGCAGTGGTTTCTGGCAAGTTGCAGCTGACCCTGCCTCTCATCCAAGCTGTTTGAGAGGTTTGCCTCAGGCCCAGCACAGCATCTGATGGGTTTTTAACAGCAGGTATAGGGCAAGAGCAGGGTGAGTGTTGCAGGGGGTGAGCAAGGTCTCTCAAGGCTGCCTGATGCCTCTGGCTGCTCCCAGCCAGGACAGAGCCTGTTTTCTCAAGCATTAAATGAGACCTGAGCTGCATTCCCTGTCATCTTTTGTGCCACAGATGATATAAGCTTGTATTCCTCCATCATGAAACCCCTGTCTGAAGTCGCGCAGTTCAGCTGGGTCGTAAAGAGCAGTGACAGTATTTTCCACAATCTGTCTTATTCTTGTACCCCAGAGAAAGCTGCGTCTCTCATAAACGACATTTCACAAGGAAATAAAATATTTATCAAAGTTCCCGATGACAGCACTGTATGATTTTGCTCCTTCAATCAGCAGGTCACAAGACAAGAGCACTTTCAGCCCATGGTCCAATCCGACGCAGAAAAGAATCAATCTACTCTTTCAACTTGCTTGTCAAGGGTGAGGGTTTTCTAAAACATCTCAATCTTCTTCCCACTCCCCATGGCCATTGGAATCTGAACCCTGGGGCTGGGCTGCACCAGCTGGGAGCAGTGGCCCTCCTGCCTGCTTGTGACACCCATCACGCCACGATGGACCGTGTGGCCCTCCACTGTGTGAGGTCTTGCCCATCAGGACCATGATTTTGTGTGGACCTGTGTACAATGCCAAGTGGTGATGTCACGCAACCAAAGCTTCTCAGCACAGCCACAACTCACGTTACAGTCCATTCATGTGTTCTAGCTCAGGTGCCCACAAGCAATTTCATCTCCACCACCAGCTCCCTGGCCACCGCAGAACTCCTGCCCTTCCCAGAGCCAGCAGCTGACCCCTGCTCATCCAGCAGGCTCCTGGGCACGGCTGCAAACCTGGAGCCACCCCCTGGTGTCACTCCTGGGTGGCTGTGGTGTCACACACTGCACGAGCAGGAAGCACCCTAGGGGCAGGCGGACCTGGGTTCTCCTCCGTGAGAGTGCTGGTCATAGCACAGCAGCTTTCTCCTCAAACCCCAGAAAAGCTTTATTATTCTCAACCCTCTCCTGTCTTCATTGACTGATTTACCAAAGCGTGTTTGAAAGGGAGCAAAAAGAAAAATACATCCCTGTTTCGTTTACAGTTCTTCATATGCCAGACCATTCTTGTGTCTACTCTTGCAACAGATCCTCCAAGGGAAATTCCTGTAAAACCACCCAAGGGCATTCTGCCAGCTTCCAACACAGCGTGTAAAACTCCCGGGAGTCCACTAAGCCACTCTGCAATAGGAGCCAGGCTCCCAGAGCACTTGGGCAGTTCTCAATCTGGAGTCAGTGCTTTGGGGAAAGCCAGAAATAATTCATTGTCATTCCATTCCTGAGCAAACCAGGTCTCAGCATAGAAGGATTTAAAGGGTGAAACCTCCGTCAAGTTGGGCAACACCTAGAGGTGACTACTGAAAACCTGCTTTCAAGGATCCCCAGGGCTTCTGATGCAGTTTGTCTTGACTTTATCTAATGGTCAGCCTCTGGTAGACAATCGATTTCCAGCAGTCTCTGGGTGGAAAACAAGTTGTAATTGTCTGTGCAGCCTCTTGCCTCCCTCCATTAAAACACAGGTTTTAGCTCATACGCTAGAAGCAGCTTACGTTCAAAGAGAAAAAAAGAAAGAAGTATCAGAATAATGAAGGGAAAAAAAAAAAAAAGGATAAAAAACTCAAAGAAGAAAATGTGGCAGCAGATGGTGGATTAGCTGCCCTGAAAGGCCACCTGAATCCAGCTAAACTGCCGATGATCTGCACTGATAACCCCACATCTGGATTCCCCGAGCCCCAGACATGACTGCTCTCTTCCTTCCCGGCCGCAGTGATGTTTTTATCTCGAGCACACTGCTTAATAACTGTGTGATTTCATTCATACGATGCATTTTTACAATCTGAGACCTCTGTGGAATGTTACGACTATGTTTAATTTATCATACTAATTCAATCTGTAATATCCTGCCAGAGACGTAGAACGGGGTTGACATATGTCCCTTGTTCTGAATAGAAGAATGTGTTAGAGTCTAGCAGCTAGAAAGAGCAAATTCAGGTTTTATCTCAGTCAGATCCATTTTGGAACCTTCCTGCTCCAGAAACCCTGCTATTTTTCTTTTGTTTAAAGGTGGTTGGCAAAGAAAAAGCCAAAATGAGAACTGTGTCTTTTGTGTTTCTGCTCTTTCCAGTGTATGGAGCAGAGAAAGTGGGAAAGGTTATTACCTACAATAGAAAAAGAATTACTTTTCTGCTCTTTCTTCAGAAACTCAGGTCTTGCTTGTAGAAGGAAAGCCTTGAATGGATGGAGATTGACAAGCAGAGCAAATTGCCTTTCAGGACGTTATGAAGCCACATGCCCACTCAGACTGATCTCTCACGTTACCAAGGGGCTTGGTAGAAGCTCAGAGGGAGGAATGAGCTCAAGGATAACAGAACACTTATTGCCCCTTAGTGTTTGCAGGACAGGACACCAAATATGCCAGGGGTTGGCTGGGTTCAAGTTCCAACCCACCACAGCCCCCAAGCGTCCGCCCAAAGAGGGAGAGACAAGCTTGGTGCTATTCATCACCCATACCCAAAGAAAATAAAGAGAAGGGGGAAAAAAGGCCTTTTCATCACCACAAAGAAGATCCCAAGTTCAGTTTTCTCGGCTTGGAAAAGAAAACCTTAGGCGGGTCACCTTTAGTTTGAGTGATGCCAGGTGAGCTCTTCTCTGCCTGCGTCTATCTGCCAATCCCTCTAATTCCTTTTGTCATCGTGGTTCAAGTGCGTTATTGAAACGCACAGTGCAGAGTTTAATTACGGAGAACAATGAGCTGGATTACACCAACTGCTGATCTTGAAAATAGCTTCTTTCCCCCCCCTCTTTTAATCACAGCGTCCACAGAATTAGAATGGGAATCCCAAACCCAACAGCCCTGTCCTATTGAGGAGCAATAGTCCTGTGCTCTTGTCGAAGTCATTGAATCACAGAATGGTTGGGTTGGAAGGGACCTCAAAGCCCATCCAGCTCCAACCCTTGCTGTGGGCTGGGTGCCCCCCAGCTGAAGCTGCCCAGGGCCCATGCACAGCCTGGGGCACCTCCAGGGATGGGGCACCCACAACTGTGGGCAGCAGTGCCAGGGCATCACTGAAGCAGAACGATCCTGGCCATGGTGTCAGAGTTGACTCAGGTGGGAGCCATATGACACGGGCTCAGCTCAGCAGATTCTCACTTCCAATTTCAGGGAGTTCCTCCTGAAAGGAGGAAAAAAACCTCCTGGTGAAGTTTTGCTGGCACCAGCAGCACCAGCACCAGGCTCCAAACTTGGTAGCGGTGGAGATGTTAAGGTCTGGGCCTGGGAACAAACATCCCGTGCCAGAACGCATTCCCTGAGAGTCAGCAAAACTTTTCAGCCCTTCATTTCATCCTATTATTTCTGCTGATGGCACTATAAATAATTACTCCCCACCCTCCGCGTGCTCACGATGCTTGAGTCACTTTGCTGAACCAAGACGGATGTTTTGCTCTCTCCATCTCTGCCTGCTTCTATTTCTGGTGGCTCTCACATCTCACCCGCTGGCTGTCCTGGTGTGCAATGGCACGTGGCAGGGGACGTGTTCCCATTTCTGCCCGTTGATGGTGAGCTCTGCCCCACACTGCGATGCCCCCACCACTGTTGCACCTACCTGCAGCCACCAATGGGTTTTCAAGCTGGTTTCTTGGGCACGTTTGCTCACATCCCCACTCAGATCCCAGATCAAACACAAAACTAAGGGCACTTTCAGGGTTCCTTGCCAGGTCCCCGGAGTGGAACAAGGCAGCTATTATCCTGCACCAAGTTCCATCACCACGTCACCCAGAGCCTCAAACAGTTCATCCACCGCCTGCACACATCTCAACAACAACACAAGAGTCACCTCCGAGAGGAACCCAGGGTTAAACAGTAACCACATAACCCCGGGCACGCAGCACTTGCTCTCCCCCAGCCCCGCACCCCTGTGAGCTCATCACTGCAGGTTTCTCTTTCCCCAGCCGCTTTGCTTCTGCTCACCAGCAGCATCTCCTCGTCGCTGTGTCTATTTCCAAACTCATCGCTGCCTACAACACACCCAACCCCTCCAGGTGCACTTGCTGTTGGGCTGCTGACACACACAGCTCTGCTTCCCTTGGAAGTTTTCCTGTCCCATCCCTCTCTCACTGAGAGCAATTAATATTGGTGACAAAAGACATGCTTTTCTGCCCCGCTGGGGAGCCCCAAAATTTCCAGGTGCTGTAAGACATGCTGAGTTCACAGCATTTCCCCCACAAGCCCTCTGCAATGCCAGCAAGCTGGAGGTGATGCTGGTGGATTAATAGGACTTTTTTTTTTTGCTGTGCTAACGTCTCAACATGCCATACACAAACAGCCTGTTCCTGATTTACGGGGAGCGATGGCCACCATCTAGCACTGCTCAAGAAGATTAGTGGCTGCTTTTCCAACCCTATTTCAAGCCTCGAGGAGGTTTACTATTCGTCAGAAGTGTTCCTAAGCTCAGCCAGGCACCAAGGTGAATGTTTTCTTGGCAGAGCCTCTTCTCCCACTGGAAGGGAGAGGGCTCCTGAGGACCCTCACCCTCATGGGGCACACCTGCAAGGAGCAGAACCAGCTTGGGGGTCCCAAACACGCACTTGCACAAAAGATCAATGATGCATAACGTAAAGAAATGGCTCTGGAGCATAGAAATATAAATTAAGAGATCACTCAGGTAGGAGCAGAAGGGGGAGAGAAAAATCAATTGGGGAACGTGCTGGTTAGCAGCTAAATGTTCTCCGCCAACAACATTCCCAACGAAGGGCGATTTATCAGCCCAGCCAAAGCTGCTGTGGGCTGTGCTGCTCAACAGACGGAACTCCCAATAATGGGACCGGCTTCCTCGGAGCGCTCTGCATTGCGCATGAAAGGATATGGCCAAGCTCTTCACCTGGTGGACCTGGAGGGGAGGCAGCGGGGAGAGGAGAGGAGCGAGCAGCCGTGAGGGCAACTTCTGCTGTGACTCTTGCTGTAGGTAACCAACTTATCTTCCACCGAGTGCAGCGCTTGGATTTAAAGAGGGAGGGGAACAAAAAAACATCCAGGGCACGCAACCGGGAGCAAAGGGTGAGAAAGGGAGGAGGCTGAGCCCCAGGCGTCCCCAGGAGGGCACCGTGCAACCCCGCCCAACCCCACACAACTCCGCAGGGAAAAAATGGAAAGAGATGGGGAATGAGAAGAGAGATGAGAGGGGTGAAGCCACGCGGCAGCCCCGGCCCCCAGCGCGTACCTGCTGCCAGGTGAGCGGCTGCCCCCCGCCATGCCGCCGTGTCCTGAGGTGGTCTGGAGGAAGTGAGAGCACCCACTGTGACTTGGGGAGACAGAACAGAGTACAGGCATTAATTAAAAGAGTCTGAAGGCTCTCTCCTGCTTGCTCACTCGCTCTTTTTTTTTTTTTTTTTTTCAGTACAGGATCGGATTTAAAGGGCTAGAATCCCAATTTGGCGGCGCTGCTCCCCGGGAGCGATGCTCACCGGCCCTGTCCTGCCGGCTCCAGCAGCAGCTCGGTGCCCATAGGGACCATCCTGGTGATCCGGTGGCAGCGGGAGTTCCTCGGTGGCAGCAGCAACAAACTGTAAATCAAGGTGTTGGAGAGCCGGCACGGCTGCTCGCAAGCAGCGATGCTATTGGCAGTGCATTGAGGTGGAGAGCCAGAGGGAGGAAAGTTTGCTCTCTACGAGCTCCTGGCAGCACAGTGAGGCTGGAGGAGGGTCTTGCCCCTGGTCTTAGTGCTGTCACCTCTCTTGGATGCTGGTGTTGGTGCCCAAAGGCTCTGCCCTGTGCGCTGGATGGCCATGGGAAGGGTTACGTCACCCCATGGGAGTGCTCCCATTTGGACACGGGAATGCTTTCTCGTGCCAAGGCAGCTGAAGAGGAGCTGGTGCTGGTGGGGGTGTGAGCTTCCCAACTACTGGAGACCTGCAAGAGGCCTTTAGGTCTCCCATCAAGATGCCCATCTCCATCCTTTGGAGCATCCTGACCATTTCGTCATGGCACATACTATGAAAATGTGCAGTCAGGCGTTGCTGGATTCCTTTCCTACTGCTTGTTGAGAAGAGGTGCAGAAGATTGAGTGCAAAGCGGGGAGCACAGCGTGGTCCAAATTTTGAGTTCAGATGGGAATAACCAAAGGGGAGCAACTGGGAAAGAAAGAACTTCATCTCCTCTTTTTTTTTTTTTTTTTCTTTTTTTTTTCCCCCCCCCCCCAAGTTTGGCCCCAAAATGCAACCCTCTCTTCTTGCAGCCAGCTCAGAGCACCGTGGCTGGTGCTGGCTGTGTCCAATCCATCTCCTCCTCAAACTCAGGGCTGACCTGCATGTTCTGGCTTTCTCTTTCCCTATTAATTACACAAAGCGCTGGATGCCAAAAGGAAAAGCTGGTTTTAATTCCACGCCGCAACCCAGTTCCAAGCTGCTGAGATAAATAGCAGGTTTTTAATGAACGAGGAGACTACCAACATGGAGGAAGGCAAAACAGGGAGGGAGAAGAAGCACATTTGGGGCCTGGTCAGGGAAATTGCATCGAAGGCGGAGATGAAGCCAACCTCCAGAGCAAGGCAAGGCTTTGCAGCACCAGCACCAGGAGCTGCTCGCGCCCGCATGCAGGATGGTGCCGCAGGACAGCTCTGCAGAGTGGCGCTCAGGCTCTGTTGGCCCTGGGCCATGCTGGGGAACGGCGAGGCTCCGTCTCATCGCAGTAGCCTGTTGACATCCATCTGGCTCCTGGGAGGAGAGAGAAAGCAGCTCCGGAGCCTGCTTCCCACGGGCCTTGGGTACCGCAGCTCCGAGTCAGGCTGGACTCAGGCTGTCTGCTCTCCGTGAGGATTTCACCCCAAAACTATCTGTCCAAACTGCTTGTGAGCACCTCCACAGTCAAGCTGATAACAAGCAGGGACATCATTCCTGCCGAGGCTAACCACTGACTGCAAATTTCTTGGCAATATGTTCCTTGGGAGAGGATGTGGGGATGCACTTTTCTATATAAAGAGGAGCACCAGGAGGAGGTGAAATGCCAGCACTAACAGCGCATCCCCAGAGCCTCCAGCCCGGATCGTTGCTTCCCCGTGTGCATCTCAGAGATGTTGTTCCTTTAATTATTAATCCTTGCATTGACGTATTCAACTGTGCACGGGCTTCTAAAGGGTGCTCTGATGTAGAAATGAAAAATACATTTCCTTCTCTCCCTTAAAACTTGTCTCCATTCCATGACCAATTTTATTGCCGTTCCGCTCTAATTTTAAATATAACGAGAAACATTAAGGCTTTCAATTAAAAGATCCCTTCCGTGATATACTGGGACGTAGCCTGCAGTATGAGTGCTGTGCTGTGTGCTGGAGAGGGATGCTGCCTGCTACCTGATTCCCACCTCCACTGTTGGGCACAGGGCTTTGCCATGCGCTGAGTACTGCGTGTAGGAGCTCCTCGTCAGATGCATCCCCCAGCGGAGGGGGAATAGACCTCAGCATGATGCAATCCAGGATTTGGAGATCATCTTGGCATTTGGTTCTGAATTTTTCGTCTCTTCCCTTTTCTTTGTGAAGGGCTGAGCCACAGCGATGGCACAGATGGTCTCACTCTGCAATGGAGAAGGAAAAATCCAGAAATTGCCTGTAGAGCCACTCTCATTGACAACTTTGAGGAAAACCCTCAATGATCAGAATTTAGGTGTTGGGTTCTTTGGAAACCATAGGAGTGAAGTTTGGTCTACCACAGCTTTTATCATTTGTTCTTTTCTCCAATGACCCATACCTTGCACTCAACCTCATTTGGTCCCAACTTTCAGGACACAAGTTCCCCAGCAAAGCAGGAGGCATTCAGCCCAGTGCAGAAGCCAATCTTTGCAAATATTTGCATTACCAAGATACCAGCAGTGTAAGACACGGCTGTCCAAACCTGTGTCAACAGAGGTGGCATCAGCACATCCTCAGCAGCTGAGTCCTATCACAGCTGACACGTGGACGCTGCTCCGCTTTGGGAGCTGGGGCTCGGAGGTGGTATCACTGCCACACCACTGCCCCAGCAGGACAGACAGACATCAGATTTCCATCAAACAAAAATGGGAAACAGTAGGTACAAATCTTGCTCCATCAAGTTCTCCTGCTGACTTTCCAAGCCTAGGTGTCTGCTGCGGTGTGTGCCAGGAGCAGGGCACGGGACACAGCCCAGCAGGGATGCAGCTGGCAGCTCATTTCCCTTCTGTGGGTTGCTGCTTGCTTAATGGAAGTGGCATCACTTTGATTTCATTAACTGCGAGGATGTTGGAGGAAAGCTTCTCATGCATCTGGGGAAAACAGCAGGTTTCTGAGGATAAGATGAAAAGACAGAACAAGGTGTTATAGAGAAAAGACACCACAGCAGAGGCATTTAAGGAGAGAAAAATTGCCAGGCTGGGTCAGAGCCACTCCATGCTCAGAGCACCCACACCCTGCACCCAGCCTGCATGGAACACCAGACATTCACTCTCAAGACAAGCAGTGTTGTCTTTCACCATTATTGCAAGATTTTCGTGCACTCCATCTCTGTATATCACGCTTTCTGAGGGCAAACCATCTTGCTTGCATAACTTTCCAGGCAGAAGGAGCCCGCTGCTCCTTCCCATAACACAGACTGGAATGTTTTGCCTTAACATATTGCCCCAGGGCAGCAATGATGACTGCAGACCCCAAATCAGATCTCATTAATTTATCATCCAAGGAAGAGACTCTACAATAATTCTTCTGCTGCTGACGTGGAAACAGGATTCAGTGCTCTGGGCAGAGAAGGGACTCTCAAAGTGCAATGTTGTGTTAGGCCAAGAGAAGAGCCGTATGCATTTCCAATTAATCAGACAAATTAGAGCCCTTAAGTAAAGAGAAAAAGCAAAGAGAATAAAACATGCAGGAAACACAGAGGAAGAGTTCTGCTCTCCAAAATTGAAAGGCGAGGCTTTGAAAACCTAGTTTGCTTTCTCCAAGAATCACAGGGGATTACTTTGGACTTCAAAAGGAATTTGGAAGCAAACAAACAAACAAGCTCATTACAGAGGAGCTGACTCTTACTGCACTTCCGTATATCTGCTCCCAGCGTCTCCACACGGTGAATTTTCCAAATCCCTCTGTTACGTGGCAAAGTCACAAACGTCAAGGCTCAGGGCGCAGAGAAAGATCTCACCCACTCCTCAGCATAAGGGGGTCATAAGAGTCAGGAAGATCAACATGGTGGAACAGTGATACAGGAGGTGTAGTGACAGATGGACAAGCATGATGGAAAGGGGTTACAAAGGAAGAGTGCTCACACATCCCTAAAGATCTAGGCTTGCAGGATAAACTCCACAAGGGAGGGATCCCCAGTCGAAGATTCTTCCACACCAGCAGTCAGCCCTTCAGTGGGGTCTAAGGGAGGAGCAGCCAAGCTCTACCCCTCCTGGTTGCACAGCTGAATTGCCTCCACCTGTGCTCTCAGGGTCCTTTCCCCAGGTGCTCAATCAGTGGTTCAGGCCAGGGTTCAACCATTACCATACAGGGGTATTTAATTAAGATCATTGCAGATGATGCTTTTCACCCAGATTTGCGCACCAAACTGCGTTGATGTGCGTGTGTCTGTCTGTCCCAATGGCTTCTGCACCCCTGGGAGAAATTTAGCTGTGTTAGGCACGGTTGTGCTCAAAGAAAGGCTTCATCTTGATGGGTGCTGGGGAGGAGAGAGCCCTCCAAAAAGTGCCAGTCTTGCAAAAGTCTTCAATTGGGCTTGTAAGATGGTAATTATTGAGAGTCCAGGCTTTACTAGTGCTAAGATATAGATTGAAGACATAGAGGAGCACAATCTGTGTTCCCAGATAATGGCTTTTTGGAATGGGAAACTGAAAGAGGGATGTTTTGTTTCCACAGTGAGTGAATGGTGTTTCATGGAAGAGCTTAGCAAAACCAGAGAGAGCTGCAAGCAGGCAAGCGATGGGAATCCCCACATCCACTGGCAGAGATTTTGAAAGAAAAATGTGAAGGAGCCATACAAACATCCTGCTTCAGGACATAAATCAGCCTCAAACTAACCCTGCACTCAGTGCAAACATTATTGATGGGCTGGTTTAGAGTTTCAAAAGTTAAAAGAAAAAAACAGGAAAACATTTGCTCACAGTTTTGAGGACTGCTTTTCATTTTATAAACCTTAGTCTAAAGCAAAGCCACGGAGCTGGTGCACGCATTCATTTAGCTGTCCACCCGTCAGTCTGTTCTTCACTAAAAATGTTTTGCACATGTTGGCCAATTCAACCTTAATTTTGTACTGCAGCGATCTCAAAGAACTGCTCTACCAACAGGTTTCATGAGACCTGGATGGACAAAAGAGGAGGACCAAAATGGTGTCCATAAGAGGAAGAGTCAAATTTAACTCATGAGTGTTTAAGGGCACAAATCCATAACAAAAGTACATCCTATCCCTTTGACTACTTTTTCTTGCTTCCCTTGGGCTGACTGAGAGGCGCAGTTGGAAAGTTTCAAGTTGCCTCGAATGAGAAAAATGTTCAAATAAAACCCTGCAATCTGTTCTACTCCTGAGCAGAACCTTTCAGCGAAACACCTGCAGGACTGGATGGAGCTGCAGGGCTCATCCATCACTGCAGTTCCCATCTGCTGCCCTCTGCTGTGGCCATACCATGGTCACCATCCTTCATCTCTCAAAGCCAGGTATTGTCCACAGGAGTAGCCAAAGCCAAAGCCAAATTTCAGTCTTATTCTCAGTACGCGTTTCTTACCTTCGTGGTTGCTTTGTTGTCCTTTACTCTTTCATGGAGCAACCTGATCCATCACACGCAGTGGAGCAAGCCAAGATGATGTCTTTGCTACAGCAAGATGCCAGTGGCCACCTCTCCATTCCTGTGGTTTTTACCATGTCCTGTTTCATCATTCAGATCAGATCTGGAGAGGTTCAGGCCCAGTTCCTGGGCGATCTTGGGGCAACTGGTCCTGCTGGGTCACCCTGGGGCTGCTAAATAGTCATGGGCAATGTGAATTTCCAGCATTATGTCCATCAGGCTCAGCACCCCAATCCAACACAAATCACACATCCCATATAAAGAGTGTTTGGGAATTGGCTGTTTCCATGTTTCCATGGAAGCTTTCTTCTTTCCATTGCACCCAGAGCTGAGAAGTGACTGGAGCCCACTGGGAGAGGAGATTCTTCTATTGGAGGTTCTTCCAATGGAGGAGTAGCACCAACTCCAAAATGGGATCTCTCACTGATGTCCCATCCCAGTGTCCCTTGCTGGCCTCAGATCCCACTCTCTCTACGTGAAAGTTCTCCCTCAAAGCACAGAGCAGCGTGGCTCCCCTCCTCCCAAGAGAAGAAGAATACCTCCTGTCAATCAGGGGCCTTTCAGCATCTTTCTAGCCCCTGTGTTTAATCTGTGCTGTGACTGTGGATGGATTTTTGCATGTCAGGTGCAGCAGGTGCTGTGGCTGTGCCACCCACCTTGCAAAAACCCACTTGAGCCCCAGCATGTTCACATCCACTAATTGGGTTTTTACGAGTTCCTGCACCGCTCTCGTGTGAGCAACTCAGAGAGCTCAGCAAGAGCCATTAAGCAATTCTTTGAAGTGTAGCTATTATTACCTAAGATGCTAAGCACGATGTAATGCTACCAAATTGTGTAACCTGCAACAAGCTGCACGCAGGGCAGACCATGCTCACTGCTGTACGTGCAGCTGGCACGTGAGAGCACACGGGAGAGGGAGGAGGGAGCTTTCAACCTGTGCCTGGATATCTGCATCCCATGTGGACCCAAGGAGTTTCCTTAAAGCCCAAATAGCAGCGAGTGATCCTGACCAAGCTCTGTGCTTACGTCTACGTGGGGCACTTCCTTGTGTTCCATCCAAGGATGCTGCAGGATGGGGTGAGGTCCCCACTCCTGGGATGCTGCTGGGAGCAGCCTGACTCTACCTTGGCTTTCTGTCTCCATGGCAATGGCTCTGCGTCATCCCTTTAGCTCAGCAATCTCAACTGATGCAAAATTTGGCCTCATTTTGGGATCCCAGGGTGGAAACGAGTGCAGACAACTCTCCTTAACGATGCGCGTGGAGGAGCCAGGACAACCATTGCTTAAGCTATGGAGTTGGGAAGAAGAGCTGATGCAGGGGTTTTGGAGGGGAGAGAAGAGACATTTCATTCCCAGCAGCCATAAGTGGCCACCATGGCCACCATCCACCCCAGGGGTGCTGCCACCCCGTGCCCGTTCCTCTCCTAAATCACTGCTGCACAATCACCAGGGTGATTTTATTATTTTTTTTAACGAGCTTTAGATTAAAATGAAAGAGATTCTTCCTCCTAAGCCCTTCTTTTGGGTTAATCCTGTATTTATACTGATGGGAACGAATCAAATAATTGAAGGACTGGGACAGCACGATGACTAATGTCTTCACACAGTGCTTTCCATCAGTGTGTGCCAGATTACATCAGTTCTGTTTGCTGGAGAGCAAAGATTAAACATTCATGTGGTCCTTTCCCCCTTGCCCACCCATACCTGGGATGAAGGAGAGGCACCAGGAGCAGCACAGAGCAGCAATTCAGGTTGAAGATGGCCTTTCCTAGTGCCACTGTCACCCATCTCCTTTGGATGGAGGAGCACCCTTGGCAGCCATACTGAGGACGTGCTCACACTGAGTTTCATTGTTGGGGTGAGGAAAGGAATAAGAGACACTGGTTGATCCTGAATGTTAGCAGATGGGATGATAGGATGGGAACAAGTTCACTTGGGGAAAGACGGGTTGGGTTCACTGAGCATCAGTGGGGCCACGTGGGGACCTGGGAGCTCGTCCATTGGGATTTGCAGAGACATGCATGAGCATCCCCAGTGTGCGAGCACTTCTTCCCATGCAGAAAACCCCAAAGCTAAGAGTCTGCTTAAAAATAACCCCCTGTTCCTTTCCCTACACAGGGAGAGGGGAACTGGCTCCTCTCCCCCTCCCCTAAGGATTATTTGAGATGTTTGTGAGACATCCCTGCAAGCACCTCCTCCCCCAGAAGCATTTTCCTCCCTTGTTTGCTCTGTGAGTGAGCAAAGGCCTCTGGGTTTTGCCCACAGATAAGACAAAGCAGGTGCAGGAGGAGCATGCTGCCAGCTCCATGCTCCTACAGCTCTGTGCGGCTTCCGAAGCAGCCTGGTTTGCACAGCACAGGGCTGATGGCTGCTAGGATTGGAAACCTGAGGCTGTAGGGGTTATTCAGGTTGCAGGAACTTCCAAGACCAAAGGACAACACACCTCTGCACTGACGTCCAGCTAATCCAAAGGGATTTGGGTTATGATCATTATCTCTCTTCTGGTGGGAGCTCATTCCATTTACAATGGGATCTTTTCCAAAAGAGTAGAAGCTATTCAGCATTTAAAAAATATTTATGTCATAATATTTCTGGTATGACTGATGGCATTACAGGCACTGATAGAGCATTAGACCTGACATCACACGTTTCTATTATTTAAAGGGACAAAATCAAGTCGGAATTAACAGCCTGCTTGCTCATTCAGTGATGAGAGATAGGATAACAACTCTGACTTCAGTCAAATTGCCCTTGAATTTTGTCAAAGTGATTTGATTTTTCACATACGTGTAATTTCCTTTCCCATTATGCTAGGGCTGGAGAGAAACGTGCTGCAGCCATCCAGATCGAAGCAATGGAGCGGTAATGGAGATGGCAGGGGCTGAACAGATGGGGCTGTCCTTCAGGCAGAGCACCCCTGTGAGCATGGGGCTGGTGGAGCCGAGTCCTATTGCTCCCCAAAACGCCTTGAACCCCACATGTGGAGGAAACATCTCACAAGGAAAGCGCTGGTGGGGCAGCGCGAAACACTCCAGAGCCACTGCATTTCTTGTCTGGCTCTAGGAATGGGCTCTGACGTATGGAGGCAGCTGGGGAGGCTCCGGGGAGGCTCAGCCTTGATGGAATGCTGCCAATTAGAGCTCAGGATGCGAAGTGTAATGAGCCCGAGTGAGCGTGGCTGTTTGATGGGATGAAGGGATGAAAGCGGAGCAAGGGACCGGGCTGCTCCACCCGCTGGAAAATAATTAGCACCTAAAATGAAAAGGAAACAGAATTTGAAGATGTTGAGCAGCATCTCGCCCTGGAAGGCTCGGGTAAACAGAAATAAAGATGTAAAAGAGACACTAAGTGACATTTCCGCAAGTCCCAGGCTTCGCACCCATATAAGAAATGGGATTTGGGGCAGCCAGCAAACTTTGCCCAAAACTCTATTTCTACAAGTGGATGTTACTGAGCATCTGGCTCTGAAGTGTCGTTTTGACAACTGCTCCAAGTGGCTCAGAGCCACTAATAAAGCCCAGAGCTGCACTTGGAGTTTGTAAACAGAGCCCAGGAATAGGCAGCAGAGATCACACATGATCAAAAAGGAGAATGGAGCGATGGCAGAAAGGAGCCAAGTTCTGCCCAGGGGACACAGGTACTGCATCTGTCACAGACACAGATGTGCCATGGGACAACGGTGCTGCAGGGGCACAGCTGTCCAGTGTGTGGTGGGGTCACCATCCCTGGAAGTGTTCCATCCAGACACTCAGGGATGCGATTATGGGGCATGGTGGGGTGGGTTGGGGTTGGACTTGGGGATCTTAGTGATCTTCCAGCCTTAATGATTCTGTAAGTCTATGAAACCAGAGCCACGCAGTGACAACAGAATGCAGGTGAGGTTTAATGAACCCTAAGAGGTGGGATGGCTGGAATGGCCGCTGTGTTGCCATGACCCACAGTATGGGCACTGGGGTGTGATCCAAACACCACTCCCTGCTGCGGGAACCCATCAGAGTAATTTCTCTATCAGCCAGCCGGCCTGGCAGGAGCAGCTGCATTTGGTAGTACTGCCTAATTCCCAGCAAAGGGGGGACAGATAAGCCCCAGTGCCTTCCCTATTTTTCTCCCCATCATTATTCATGCTGTCAGGGAAGCTTATTCTGATCCACTTGATCTCCTCTCTTGGACATCCAGCCCAGGACATGGGCAGCTCAGAAGTGCGGGCTCCACACTGCACTCCCATTTGCATTTCTGTTCATCCAGACATCTTCTCCAAACGACCCCCTGGCCCTGCTGACTAACAAACACACAGGGCGCCCAAGGGGTCTTTTCCCAGTGAGGTCCATCAGTGAGGGTCCCCCATCACTCATCTCTTCCAGCGCCACCTGCAGCCTGCACAGCCCCCAAGGATACCCTTGCTGAGATCCCAAGGGATCTCCCATTGGTAGCAGCCACTTTTCCAAACATCCCCTCTGAGATGTGGCACCCTGTGCTGCGGTACTGGGCTCCTCAGAAGCCTCCACAGCCCAGAATAAGAAGCTGCAAAGCAGAAGGAGGAGCCCAGAGGGCAATAACAAGCAGAGAAGCAGCGTCAGATGTGACTCAGCTTGTGGTCTTTGGGGCTTTGGCTGCATCCTGCTTGGAACCAGCTCAGCACATATCTCCACTTTGTCCCGTTCCCTGCCAAAGATTTATTTTCTCACACAAAAACATAGAGTGAGACAGAACAGGGGCCTCACTGTGCTGGATGGAGGTAGGAGTTGAAGGATGCCTTATTCCATCCTTACTCAGAACCATTCATCTCCAACAGTGGGGCCATGTTGCCTCCTCCTTTCCATCTTTGGAAGGCAGATCCTCCGGAGGGGGGGAGAAACAGTCCTTCTCCTGACATGCCCACTGCCTAGCCTCAACCAGAACACCATGGCACCTGAAGGTTTTGTCTTCTGCATGTGTTGCCCTGCTGGGTTTCACTCAACACTCAAACCCACGACAAATGCTGACCTCCACCTGAGCACTCCAAGCCTGCTATTAGAGCCCTCTGCAAAGCAGCGCCTTCCAGCCATCAGGCGGGGATATAATATCCTGAGCTTACACACACAGGACTCATTTTGCAGGAGGGGATGACGCGGCTGCAGCCCTGAACCACTGCTCTGGGAATGGTGCTGGTGATTCAGCCCCCATTGGTGGTGGGAAGCCAGGCAAGGCTCAGTTTGCCACTCACAAAAACAGGATGGTTAGCGATTGATTTTCTCCAGTTCTTCTCTATTCTTCTATTATTATTAAAATTGTAAATTGCCGTGGCCAGCGATGGCTCAGGCAACAATACAGCCTCTGGGCTTTTCCTTAATGCAAATAAATACTTCCATTACAGCTACGATAACCAAAAGCTCAATACTACTGACAACACCAATAACAGCGCCCTTAAGTGAGCGAATGCAACCATTTGGGATCTCTGAGCACTCATCCCCTACTCCTAATCCTTCAGGATTTGACGTACTGCTATAAAAACATCAGCTGTCTGATCGTGGCCAATAACAACTGTGATGCACTGAACTACCTGGGTTGGCACACAATTGGGTAGATTTGGCAATTCTCCTTTGAGAGATAAAGGGAAAAGATGCCCAAAATATCCCTTTTGGTCCCACGTAGCTCTTATGAATGATGCAAAGAAGGCAACTAGATGCATGCAGGTAGCACAAAAATGTTTTATATTATTACTGCTACAATTATTACTAGAGCTGAAAAGATCCTCAGGCACAGTAAGGCCATTACAGAATAAAATATGAAAGTACACTGCAGAGGAAGGCAAAATAATTGGAAGCTGTAAGTGAAAACACATAATGCACAAGAAAACACTGCAATCCAATAATGACTCTCAGTGTTGAAAACTGGAAGGCTTCCATAGAGAGAAAACCAACGATGTGTGCCCTTTTAGGAAACCCTGTGCAATAGCATTGAAACCCAGAGCAGAAAGCTGGGATGGTGCTGGGGGAAAGTGAGAGCAGGGCCCTCAGCTCTACCCCAGCATAGGTTGTGTTTTGTGGAGGCTTAGAATCCCTGCATCATTAAGGATGCAAAAGGCCTCTAAGATCACCAAGCCTAACCCCAGCCTACCCCACCATGCCCATTCCCACATCCCTCAGTGCCACATCCCCATGGCTCTGGAACACCTCCAGGGATGGTGATCCCACCACTCCCTGGGCATCCTGTGCCTATGCCTCACCCAGTATTCCAATGCTCTCTTCTTGAGAACATCCTGAAGGAACAGCCCACCCTGTGCCATTAAGGCCAGTCCCTGTGGCCCCAGCAGGTGCCACAAGCCAGAAGTGGGCTTTGCAGTGGAGAAAACATCTCCATGACTGAGCTTTGCCTTCCAACTGGGCAGCATGCTCAACGTTGGATCCTGGCTTGTTGGGAAAGGAGAAATGCTTGCAGGAGAGATGTGAGACCAACGGTCTGGGTCTTGGTGCACCCATGTCCAAAAGAGTTTGCAGCAGTTATGGTACAGTGAGTCTATGGAACAAAGGGCTAAAAAGGAACAGTGATGGAGTACTGGGCAAAATCCAGCTGGAGAAAGGCACAGCCATCACAGGAAAGGTCTCTCCTGGGGATTGCTGCCATTCCCACTGATCTCTTCACGAACAGCAGCCTCAGGTGCAGGGAGAGGAGGACCTCCTGGCATTGGATGGATCGTGCAGACTGAATTCTTCTCCTGAGGGATTTGTTTTCCTCCTGTGTGTCAGGGTTATCCCAGTCAGCTTTCAGGCACCATGAGGAATGAGAGATGCATGCTGACACCAGGGACGGTTCCCCACAGGTGCTAATGATGGAGCTGTCACCATCTGCCCCCGCCACTGTCAGTGCCATTGGTGGGGGATAACGAGCTCCCCTGCAAGGAGCACCTGTGAGGAGGTGGGAGGCTATTTATGGCTGTTTTGCTCTTCCCAGCTCCTTTATACTCCTCTATGCAGGGTTGGAAGGGCTCGGTCCTGAGTTAAGCTGTATTTCTCACAACAGCACCCAGCCCTCACCTACCTGCTACTTCCAGACCGCGTAGCAGCGAGGCTTGCTTAAAAATATCAGACCATACCGCTCTTGATAATGCTGGTTGAATTTCAGAGGATGGTTCTGTATGAGATCACCAGCAAAGTTCTTCTAAGCCCATTGCTGTGATGTCGAGAGACAGCCAAAGTGAGGCTGCCAGCAAAGCTCCACCATGTGGTGTGGGCTGATGGCAAGGCCAAGGACCCCATGAAGACAGATTCTTGGCCTTGGGACCTCTGGTTATATCCTTGTTTGAGTTACGACAGCAGTCTGTCCATCAAAATACAGAATGATGTGCACAGTATGAGTTTCCCATTTGTAGAAATGCTGGATTTCAGTTTTGTATTTCTCAGGTCTCTGCTGTGAAGGGCTGTAGGCATTTTCCCCTTTCATCATATGGAGAAGATAGAGGATGCTCATGGGCAGGATGCTTGCAGAGCTCTGCTCTCACCTAAAGAAGCCTCAGTACTACAAGTAATGTTGGAAAGCTGACAGCCAGATGCTCAGTATGCAGTTTGTGCACTGTGTGCTTTTGAAAATCTGACCTTTTAGGTTTAACACACACACACAAAAAAAACCCCTTTTGTTTTACACGAAGAAACGAAGCAGAGGACAAAAGGCAACCAGTTTGGAAATGGCTCCGTTCCAAATACAGATAGAGAAAAAGGTGAACTTTCCAAACCTGCAGGTATTTACCAAATCGCAGCAGGGTAAGCTCAACTCCTTCCTCCAAAATCACACGTCACAAACAAATTGCCCCTTTTCTCACCGTTCTCTTTCCATGGTTGTTGCTGTAGTTGAATTTTTTCCTCTGGCATTGCCCAAAGTGCTGTTCCAAAGGTAACACAGAGCTGCTGAACCTCTCTGCAAAGCTCTGGGACCGCAGCAGAGCCTGTGTCACAGAGCTTTGTCACCAGGGACTTGCTCCCTAAAACACACATCCAGCACTGGAACTCACTCAGATTGCAAAGTCCACAACAGCAAATCCTCCTCTATCACAGCACAGTGCAGGCAACCTCCTTGTCACAGAGTAAGGGTACGGATGCTCTATGGCACAGCCCCTTCTTAGAGAACAGGCTGCTGAGGAACTGCTGAATAATGAATGCAGTCTCTCAACCCCACTTAATTCACATCCACATCTGCAGCTAGGAGCAGCCCGGCGGTGCAGCAGGGGCTGGGATGCACCGTGGATGTGAAACGTGGTGCTGCAGAGCGGGGGTCCCAGCTCAGGACAGTGCTCTGATGGCAAACACAGTGTGCACCCAACATCCAACCCCAACTTCAGCCACCCCTCCGAGTGCTCTGCGCCCTGTGGGAGGGCAGCTGCTGCTCTCCCTCTCCTCCCCTCAGCCACCATCTGCTCCTTTGGCTGCAGGATCCCACCTGGCCGCAGCCCAGGCTCCCACCTCTCCTCCCTCCAGCATGGCTTTCCTTGAAGCCAGATGCCCGTTGCTCCAGAGCTATTGCAGGGACCTGTGCACAGCCAGCCCAGCCCTCTTTTTGTCTCATTTCTGGCTTCCCTGGGCTCTGCCCTGCAGTCTGCTTCCCCTGGCACTCACCCATCTGCATGTGCCTGATCTGTGAAGAGAGGTGACCTGGGGAGCCCTTCCAAACCCCTTCCTCTGCACTGAGTCCTGCATTACACACACATGTACATACACACCTTGTATCAACTACTGACAAGACTAAACGTTTTCAATTTAGCAATTCTGGAGACCTTCAGGACTCACACGTTCCCCTTTGCTTTCCCTCTCCCTGGGAGCAGCACAGCCATGGAAGAGCCGAGGGAAGAAGATCGTTTGGATATTAGGAAGAACTTCTCTCAAAAAAGCAGTGCTGCAGTGGCACAGCTGCCCAGGGGGCGGTGGGGTCAGCGTCCATGGAGCTCAGAACTGTGGAGATGTGACACTGATGGATGTGGTTATGGGAACGGTGGGGGTGGGTTGGGGTTGGACTTGGGGACATTAGAGATCTTTTCCAACCTTAATGATTCTGTCAGTCAGTGATTCTAAGAGCAGCCCGTAAACCTGGTGAAATAGCTGCAGGGCTTTATGACCAGGACATCAGACACAGGGATGCTTCTGCCAGCCCTTGTGTGGGCAATGGAAGGGCACAGCACAAGGCAACGGTGTTACACACTGGTGTGCCCACCACAGCAGGTGCTGATGTTTTCACCTTCCTATTTCTACCACATTTCTCAGTTCTTTGCCAGTTCTCAGCTGGGGATCAGCTCACGTCTGGGCTCAGCTCTGGGGCAGCTCCCTCCCTCTCCTTTCTCTCTTCGCCCTCCGCTCCCATTCAGATCTGCAGAGAAGGTTTGCCAGGAATCCCAACTCCTTTGGTGGCATCTGCCATGCTTGCTGCCGTGCAGCTGACAGCTCAACTCCCTCCAGTTCCCCAGAGGAGCTTTCTTCTGAACAAAAATGACAGCTTTGGGCGACGTGAATGGAAAGACAAATGCAAGCAAGGGACTAAAAGTTTGGGAAGAGTTTCCAGTCCGTCTGTGAAATACTGCAGATTCCTTATCAGCTACACAGAAAATCCCAGCTCCCAGTTTAGGCACCATTTGGAGGGGCATTCAGGAGGCACAGTGGGTTGATGGCTGGGTTTGGTGATCTTAGCAGCCTTTTCCAACCTCAACGGTCCTGTGATTCCGTGATTTTAAGCTCAGCTCTGTGTCCAGGCCATGGGGTGTGGAGCCCTGCTGGACCTGGCGCTGGTGATCAGCCCACAGATCCCTTGCTCAGCATTTGTAAGTGCAGTTCACTTCTGAGAGGATTTCAGATTAAGCTCTTTAAGCAACAAAGCAAGATTTCTCCTCTAAACCTCTGTTTAATCACATAATCCCGAGGGAAGACCTCTCCTCCCCTTGGGGAAAAAGAGAAGTAGGTTTGCTGAGCGAGACTTAATTTCTTTATCCTTACGTAATTGGATCGTATTTGCTGATTAAATACAGAAATAACTGGGGACGATTTGATTTTTTGATAGTGATTCAAAGATCTCTAAGAAAAATAGATATGCCCTCCCCCCCTCCAACCCCCAAGAAAAAAAACCCACAAAGACAATGGGGAGAAACAGGGTGTTTGGTGACATCCTGTTGTAGTGGGAACCAGGGGAGCTCCATACCAGAGAGATGGTTTAGAGGGAAGGGAAGGGAAGGGAAGGGAAGGGAAGGGAAGGGAAGGGAAGGGAAGGGAAGGGAAGGGAAGGGAAGCCTGGATGAAAAGGTCGTGCCACATTTTGGGTTAGAAAAGACCTCCAGAGGTCTCCAGCCTAACCTTCTCCTCATGCACTCTCAGCCATAGGCTCAGGGCTTTGTTCCTGGCGAATCCTGAAGTCCCCTAAGGACGGAGGCAGGAGGAGGGAAGCAAAACCCACCCTCTTGCTGTAGAATTAAATACTTACAATATTAAGTCCCATTTTCTGTCTCAAACTCATCCTTTTCTACAAGTCTTCCCAGGTTTGCACAGCACTACTTATATTTAATGTGATTTCAGCACATCCACATGAAGAAAACAGCTTATATCGGTTTGCAGTCTGTTCCGTATGTTGAGCACTTCATTGCTGCAGGTGTTCCTGCAAAGCCAATCCTTCATCCACTGGTCAGAATTTAGGATCAAAGGCTACAAAACTGTTAAAAGAGCAAGGAAATTGTTCATGGTGCTGGTAGCTGCTCCTTATGGAACTCAGAGACTACAAACGTCTGCCATGAGGGTGATGGAGCACTGGCACAGGGATGTGGAGGTTGTAGGGGTCTCCTCTCCTTGGAGAGCTCCAGAAACTGCCAAGGTCCCTGCTCACCTCAACCAGTTTGCCTGGAATACAGGGACAAGATGTGAGCAGGGCCCACTGCCCATTACCTTTACCACCATGCTGCCTACAGCATCACCTCCCAGCACTCCCAGGACCCCAACCTACCTGCGCCTTTATCTCCCACAGAGATACAATTTCCAAGACCAGAGTGATTTATGGAGCTCATCATCTGCTGGGGGTGAGCCAATGTTTGGTGCCAGGTTGAGGCTTCCTTTGCTTTTAACAGGTCAGCATTCACGGTGCAAGGCGATGGCTTGGCTCATGCACAACCCAACATCCTCGGCTCTTCCAGCAACTGCTGCATCGGGAGAGCTGCACAGCTCCTTTTAAAGCAGACATCAAACAGGGGCTTTGAAGAGATCAGAGCTTTGCAAGTTTTCTTCAAAAGGTTCTGAATGTTCCCCGTGTTCCCATTTAATCTTGGGAGGAGGAAAGAGAAAATGGGGAGGAGGAGTAACAAAGAGGGGAAACACTTTGCTGCACTGCTGAGCACGGCAGCTTGGGTATGGCAATGGACTCAGCCTATGGGAGGGGGCAAAGCAAACACTTCCCATCCCCTCCATAACAAAACTGGGTGCCTGGGGGCAGCTGCCAACGCTGCCATCCCACCACTGATGCGTCCTCACTCCAAAGAGCCAGCTATAAAATCAACGTGTGAAACGGCTTTAAAGAAACCCATCCAAGACCACTCCATAAAGACAAGGCTGGCTGTGCAGAGATCATTTGTTTTTTAGTGAAGCTTCACAGGATTGCAATTATGAGCAATGAGCATTTTGATGCACTCAGTTATTGCAGTAATAGTCGGGAAATAAGTACCTGGGCCAGGCAGGCCAGGAGTAAGAAAAGGAACGCTCACCTACAAATTACTGTCTAAAACTCAAGCTTTTAATATAAATATTGGCAATTTTGCCTTGTTATTTTTTTCCCTTGGAAGTACTGCCAGCACTGATGTGTTGCCAGACCCAGAACTGGGGCCAGGCTTGCAAAAGCACGCAGCTTGGCACACAGGGGTGCTCCCACGCCTGGCCCCATGTCAGAGGGGAGCCCACACCCCCATAAGGAGTCAGGGCAGCATGGAGCCTCGTAGCCATGGCGACAGCCAACACATCCCCCAGCCCTCAGCATCTCCTGACCCATGGGAACTGACTGCTCCCAGCCAGGACAAAGCAGCCAGAGGCACGGTCCACAAGCAGTGATCCTTCAGGATTCCATCTCCCATGCGTGTACTCTGGAAGTTAAAAGCAGCCCCTTCCCCTCTGGCAGCCCCAGTGGTTTCTAGAACCTTATGGATCCTTCCGTTCACCTCTTACATGAACCAGATCCATCTTCAGGGGAGTCACCAGCTGTGGGTTTCCTCCTCCAGAGCCCTTTCCATGCCATGTTGCAGCTTTCAGTGAAGCTCAAGTCTCCCATGTTCTGCATTGGTGAAACTCCCAAATGAGCAGGGCTGGAGCGTGCCTGAAGAGTTGGAAGAACATGTTTGGTGCTGTGGGCATGCTGCCTTCAAGGGCATTCAATGGCATGAGGTGAGGACTGTAGGGGACACAGCTGGGAGCCCCACATGGCTGCAGTGACACCCCCGTGGGCAGGGCACAGAGCTGGGGGGCTTCAGGAAGCCCCAAAGGTTCTGGCAATGTTAAGAAGATGGAAGTGACATCCTTTGGTGGGGAGTCGGTGCTCCCTATGCTGGATATTAACATCAGTTTTCACAGCCTCACCTTCCCACTGCTGTCCCTCCAAGGTATTCAGCACCTTTTGTAGCTTATTTCTTTAAAGAACCTGGAATGCTGTGTTCTGAGCAGACTTTAGGAGTTGAAATGAGCTATTTCAGCACTACCTGTGTAAGCCAAGCAGAGCTCAGAGCACTTTTCCTCTGCAGCTGTAAGCCTGCTACCGAAGAGCAATGTTTTGTTAGCTATGTGCTAATGCCCCAGTCCAGCCTCTTTTGCTTCCAAATCACTCCAGATTTCTGTAATTTGAGGATGATGTATTGTGATAGTCTGCAGAGAAGGAGCACATGAGAAACACCGCCATTGTGCTGAAACATGCCAAGCACCATCAGTCCACAGCTGTAGGGTCCCATGGGGTGGATGGAGCAGGAGGGCTTCCAGCAAGACCACCAGATAACCCTTCACCAAGAGCAGTCCTGCATGACCAATATGGCCTTCTGTAATGGCGTAACTGCGTTGGTGGTCAAGGGAAGAGCCTCTGATATCATCTATCCAGACTTCACTAAGACGTTTGACATGGTCCACCACAACATCCCACAGCCCTGGTCCTCATCCCACAGCCCTGCTGGCTCTTTGGGTTTTGGAGAACATCAATGGAAGCAGCAGCAGCAGAGGGAAGCCTGCGAGTGATGGAACAGCAGCCCAGGGCACTTAACAGCATCTTCATGTTTCCTGGGGCGCTCCCTCAAGGAAGGCAGCATTGAGCTGCTAATTATTCATGGCTTTGATGCTTTGTCTCTGATTCCCAAATAACACGTATTGAGCACTAAGATGATTTCAGCAGCTGATCTCATCTGAGCCCCCAGCGCAGGAGGAATGCAGCCAGCAAACCCCAATCTCTGCTATGAGGAGTAGAGCACCGAGCATCCCTAGAACTCCTGGACATAGGGAAAGTGGGGGTAATGCTGGCAGGATGGGAGATGCCCAGGATGCTGCCTGCAGATGCCTAGGATGCTGCCCTGTGGGATGCCCAATGCATTTCATAGGATTGTAGAGTCATTAAAGTTGGAAAAGACATCCAAGATCATCCAGTCCAACTCCAACCCACCCCCACCATGCCCACTGACCACATTCCTCAGCACCACGTCCCCATGGCTCTTCAGCACCTCCAGGGATGGTGACCCCACCACCTCCGTGGGCAGCTGTGCCACTGCATCATTGCTCTCATCTCAAGAATGGAGACCAAAGCATTCCCTAGTTAAAAACAATCACATGAGCATCTGATGTCTGAAGAAAAACTCTTTCACTGTCCCTAAGCGGTGGTGCATAGACCCCAAACTTCTCTCTCCCACCCCAGACCACCCAGTTTTCCTCTCCCAGTACTGATGCTGCTGAGCACATCTTTGTCACCTTCCTGCAGCCCTTCTCCAGCATCTCCCAGGATGGGAGAGCATCACTTTTGGGAGAACCCATCCCAGCACTGCCTTTGGAAGGACCCACGAGCAAAGCCCATGCATCACTCATGATGTGGGGTCACTGTGCCGATGGCACCTTGTTGTCCTCAGTCTGTCCAAAAGGTGATGGAGAAAATTTGTTCCTGGCTCCATTTGCAATTGATGGAATGAGAAAGATGCCCTTCCTTCAATTAATTCAGACGTCTTTTTCCTCGCCCCTCGAGGCACGATAGCAGCTCCAACATCATAAATGATTTAGGACAGGAGCCAGATAAAGAGAAAGCTGATGGATGACAATTCTCTGTTTGGGGGATGTTTTCCAGCTGGAGATTTTTGGAAACAAATAGATTTATCCCCTTCAAGAAGCAGCGCACAGCCATGCTGTGACTCATGCTGTGAGTCAGGGAGGCAGGGCAGGAGCTGCAGTGCCCCAACCCCAACCTTCAGCCCCTCTACTCTGGGCCTTAAGTGGTTCAACTCCATTTTGCCCAATTTGCCCTTAGGATTCACCTCCGAGGCTCCAGGACCCTGTGGTCCAGAAGCACACTGTGCCCTGGATTTGGGTAAATCTCCCCAAACCAAAGCAGGCTCAGCACCTGGGGGGCTCCTGGGGCAGCCAAGGAAGGAGTTCTGCCATGCAATGCCTCTGTGATGCCAGACCTGCAGACAGACAAAGCCCAACAGCGCCTACATCCTGCAGCAGCCCCAGCAGCCATTTGTATTAAGCTGTACGACTGAAAGCTGCTCATGTAAGAGGATTGCTCAGGGATATGTGCATTGAAAGATTGATTGCACAAGGCAACGCCAGGCTAATTGCACGTGTGAATTCTGCCCAAATCGCTCTCCGTATGGCTTCCAGTTGTTAGACATGGCCCAAAAGGGACAAAAAGGGACAGACCCACACTGATAGCAGGAGGGTCAGGATGAGGAGGGCAGGGGAAGGATTGGGGGAAGGGATGGAGGAGCACAGAGATGCAGGGAGGGTTGTGGAGAGGGCTGCTCCAAGGCAGCAAAGTCACTGCTCACGTACCTGCATCCCACCTCTGCTGTTCTCACTCAAGACTGCATTATTTCTAAAAAATAAGCCTTGAACACAGCAGTTTGTAACTCGAACTTTGCACAGCACTGGGGATTGCTGAGAGTTCGTGTTCTTTGCACAGCATCCCCACCATCAAAAGTAGTGCTCAAGAGCACAGGGCTCAGAAAAAATACAGATGTTCTGTTAACAACTTCAAATCTTTCAGTCCACACCTCCTGGGCTTTCAAGCGCTGCCAGCATTCCCCCCAAAGGCCAGATGTGAGCTAAATGGTGACAAACATGGCCAAGAACAGAGCCACAACTGAGCGGAGGGTGACACAGACCCTGGTGGGAACACATCACATCCCTCCCCAGCAAGAGGAAAGAAAGCATCCCTGCATCACTGGTTTGTTAAGGAACCCAAGCACGATGTTTGCCTCTGCTCAGTGCTCCTGTCTGTCCACACAGCCTCCCAGCAGCTGAGCCCTGGCTCGCAGACATGTGGGTGCTCTCCTTCTTTCCACCACGGGAAAGGCAGACGTTTGGCAATGCTGCACTTCTGATCTTACATTAACATCCCCTCTTAGAGCACCTTGTGCAGTGATGACATATGCAGGTGGCCTAGCAGAAATCACTCTTTTATTTTTCTCTCTATTTTAGAATCACTTTTTAACAGCTGAACAAATGAGGCTTTTCTACAGACAGTCACTGCCTTGGGAATGCTCCCACCAAAACCACACGAGCTCCACAAATGGCTGCCTGAAGGTGCTTATGGACCTGGACAGTGTGGTCAGAGTGATGTTGGCACCTCTGGGGCTTGGTCTGAGCCCCCACTGCTTCCCATCAGTGGAAGTGCTGGGGCTGCAGCCTGCAGGGACACTGCACGACTGAATGCACATGAGGGCAGTGATTTTCCCAGCAGCAAACCACCTCCTCCCTCAGTTTAAATACAATTTTCCAGCCAGACCACAACATCCAACAGAGCACAAGGCATGAGCCTCTGACAGCAGCCTATGGGGATGGAACAGTGGACCACGGGGCTGGATGTTACCCCTCTGTAATAAGAATTGGTTTCTAGACACAAAGGAACTCAACCAGGGTCAGTTTGCACTTCCATCGGGTTGACACCCTCCATCCAAACCAATGGCGATGCTGTGTCCTTGTTTAGGCTGTGATAGATGTAATTTTCTTCTTAATAGCTGGTATGGCGCCATGTTTTGCCATTTTTGGATATTCTTTCATTATTATTTTCCCTTCCTTTTCTGTCCTATGAGGTTGCCTTTATCTCAACCTAGAAGTTTTACCTTTTCCAAGTCCTCCCATGCTGCTGACTGCTGCAGGGAGACAGAGGGCAGCCTTCCACTGAGCCCAGGTGGCCCCCTGCAGATGATTCCACGCCAACCAGCTGGCATATACATGCTGCCAAAACCATAATGCTGGAAAGTATTTGCACAGGTATCACAAGTTGCACACAGTATTGATAGGGCTGCTGCCACTCACACCATTCCAAAGCCTCAGCTTTTGGGGGTTCAGATGGGGCTTCTCAGTGATTGGTATGAGTGCTCAAAAACAGGTAAGCGTGCTGTTGTTGGCACAGTGATTCCTCCAGCAAGGCTTCTGATCTCAGTGTGCCTGCAGCCTCACCTGCACAGACACTGCTGGAGGGGTTACATCCCACTCACACTCGTGGACGCAGAGCTCTGAGCTGCTGGGCTGGGCTCACACACATCACCCCCTTCTGCTCTGCCAGTCAACACACACACCATCCATCAGAGATAAAGAGCACTGTATATATTTCTAAGCAAGAAACTCTAAAAAACAGGAAGGCAGGGTTCAACAGAGGCTCTACCCTCCTCACTATCAAACTTCAGAAAGTCTATGTGAACAAGGTTGGAGATGGAGACCAAGGCTCAGCCTGGAGATGGGCGATGATCAGCACCCAGAGATGTCTCTCACTTTGCCTCTCCGCTGGTATCTCACGTCCAAGGGATCGAAGCCACGCTGGTTGGACCCAAAGAGCGCCCAGTGCGGAGTCCTGGCTGTGTAGTCTGTGGCTGTGAAGGTCTGTGTGCCCCCACTGTCCACGTGTGCCCTCACCAGCTCCTGGAAGCGCTCGTAGTCGATCCACGTGCACCAGTCACCATTGATCTTGAACTGGGGAAAGAGCATACAGTTAGGTCAGGGGTGCAGATTAAACTGTGTGCTCAGCTGCAGTCTTTTCCTAACCGCATTAAGGGCCGTGTGAAGCCAACCAGAAGCTCCAGAAGATAAAAGCTTTGAGAGGAAAAAGAAAAGCCATCATATTGACAAGTAACAGGAGCTCACTGCTTCTGAGACTTCACCCACGAGGTCTCACAAAGCACACAGCACAGGACACAGCCACTTGCACTACAGCTCTGGTCACTCAGCACAGCTCCTACCAGCAGGTAACTTCAGGAAGCTTTGGTTGGTGCTTTGCCTCAACCTTCCACGTGTCCTTCCATCCCTTCTGGCTCTGAGCACTGCTGGAGCCGTGGGTGTCTGTGTGCATCACAGGGAGATGGACAAGATGGCCTTTAAGGTCCCTTCCAGCTCAGTTTGCAACTCCAACCATCAGCTTCTACCCAATTCTCAGCTCCGCTTTGCAAACTCCCACAGGAGCAACAACGGAGCCACGTGCTTTTAAGGAAAGGATTTGGGGGATTTCTGAAAGGGGCAGGAGGGCTGCATTTGGGAGTGGGGAAAGATAAAGAGTTTTAAAGACACGAATCCTCTTCCCAGGCAAAGATGTTAAGAATTGCTTATTTTGACAAGTTGGAGCTACATTTGTCTCCCAGACCTGCTCTGCTAATTTAGCAACAGCCCTGACTGAATCCTCAATTAGGATTTATCCGAGCTAAGAGCTTATTATGCACTTCATCCAAAAAAAAAGAAAAAGAAAAAAAAAAAAGAGGGAAAACATACCGGCTCCCTGCTTTTTTTGAAACCTGATGGCCATGCATTTAAATGGCACTTGACTTTCTGCCCAAGAGCTAAAAGCTTTTTTGGTTGGAAAAACTGCTGATACCTGCAAAATGGCGAATCCAGGCTTGCCAATGTTCATCTGTTGCTGTGCAATTGCAGTGAGTTCTCACAGGAGGAGTCCTTGCACAGGGCAGGGATGCGGGGCCGCAGGGAAGCAGGGAGCAAAAAGCCTCCAACACCCAGGACCTGAGGCTCTCATCACAAGGCAGAGCTGCTTAGCACACAGCCAGTTCAGTTCACTGCCACGATGACAGACTCCAGGCCAGCTAAGAGAAACCTTTCTCATAAAGAACAGAAACGCAGCTCAGACCTGAGATTGGCTGAGGAGGTCATTCTGGAGAGGCTGCTTCCTCAAAAATCCCTGGGATGCTCTCATCTCAGGAGGGGAGGGGACCCTGCAGCACCCTTCACCTGCAGACAAAGCTGCAGTTGGATGCCTATGCCACGCAGAGGGGCTGAGATGAGCTTCTGCTGCACAGCCCATGGTGCCCGAGCTGCAGAATGTGGGTGCTCAGCCCCATCCCCAAAGGGCAGAGATGCTGCATCCCTCCCAGCCCCAGCAGAATATCCCTGCTGGGGGAAACACTGCCTTGCAGGGGGTGGGAGCCCGAAATGTGCTCCTGGGAGAGAACGAGATGCTTTCTCCTTTCCAAAGCAAACTGTTCTCTTGCTGTTGTGCCACAGTTGCATTTCACTGCGCTATCAGTTCCTACAACCTTCAACAAGGCCAGCAGAGAACGGGGTAAAGCTGAACATCTCCCACACTGAAACTTCTTCCGTGGGGCAAGCGGGGCCACATCCACCAGGAGAACACAGGGAAGCACAGCACCACATGCAGCACCAAACCCTGCCCCAAAAACAAGGGGCCAGAAAATTATCCCTATTATCACAATCCTGAGCTCCTTCGTCCAAACCTGAAGACAGATGATCATTTCAATAAACACAACAGCTCCTGCACCCTCATCCAGGGGTGTTACTGACTGCACACACCAGAAGGCACATTGCAGGTCCTCACCCTTGGAAGGAAAACTGTGCATGTGCCCTCTGGAGGACAAAACCCCTCTCTGGATGGAGCTGGATCTTTCCACCGCTCTCTGTGGCCACAGCAGCTCCCAGCATCCAAACCAACTCCCCAGGTTCTTGCTAACCCCTCCCATCCTGAACTTTGGCTGGGTCACCTATGGGAGACATTACACTGTTTGCTTTGGGTCCAGGCACAGCAGCACACCGAGGCTGCTCCCCCCGCTGACCGAGCGAAGGCCGCCTGGGTTTTGTTACAAAAGCAGATCAAATGATATTAAATATATTTATTATTTCTTTTACTGCTGCGATACCACAGCAGTAAAACACACAGCAATGGGAGCCATCCCTCACATGTGTCACGGAAACCATTTACTTCTGCGAAGGAATGAAAACCAGAGCAACGCGGGGCGGGGTGGAACAGCCTCAATGGCCCACGAGATTTACAGATGGGGTTTTAACAATTGCATGATTACTCCGCAGATAACGAAAGATTTAAGGCTCAGCACTGTTTCACAACAGCCATCTCACAGTTAGCTCAGAGTAACGCAGCGCGGCGTTTTATGGAATTCTTCGCTACCTGGTTAAGTCTTACAAGGTGATAAACACATCGGGGAAAGACAAACAGTTGGAACCCTCCCCTGGTGTTTTTTCCTTTTTAGCATCATAAAACGAGCAGTAAAGCTTCTTCAAGAGGCGCTGAGGCTGTGCTGCCTGCGAAGGGATACCCAGCATCTCCCTGTGGCTTGGAGACAGCACTGGGGCTGGTGCTTGCTGTCCCCAGAGCCCTCGTCCCTGTGTCCCCAAGGTCCCAATGTGGGCTCCTCCATCCAGGATCACAGAAGGGCTTAGGTTGGAAGGGGCTCCAACCCCCATTGTGGCCAAGGCTGCCAACAAGCAGCAGAACTGCCCAGCATCCCATGCAGCCTGACCCTCACGCCCAGCAATCCAAAACCTGATTTCCACAGGTCTTATGGTATGGGAAGAATGGGAGAAGGAGACAGTGAGGGGGGAACTCATTGTGGCCTTATGGTCAGTTGAAAGCAGACAGTCAGAGATTGGGGCCAGACAGCTGTGCCCATGCTGAGCATCACCTCCATGCTACCAAGTGCTGAGAGCCACGCAGCTGTTCTACAGCACAGAGCTGCAGTGCTATGGGTGCATTCACAATGGTGGATATGAACAGGACATTTCTTTAAATCAACTTCTGCAGAACGTCTGGAGCTGTTTACTTAGTCTGTGCAGAGTTCTCGCCACATAAACCCATCAACATTCGTGACAAAGAGCCACACTATATAGTTCCTACCAACCTACCTGAATAAACAATTTGGGGGCTAAAGATGTACGGGACACTTCACTACATTGGCCCAGATACGTGTAATTAGCAAGAAATAAACATGGAGTTGATATAAAATGACGAAATAGAGAGGAGAGGTGGAAACGGTGACACAAAACACCGATGCTGAGGGATAGAAATTGGCTGGAGCCCACAGAGCTTGTCCTAACAAGGCCAGTGCTGCATTCCCCTTGGAGGAAAACAGGCTGAATGGCAGCTCCTCTGCACCATCACTCTGCTCATTCCCTATGAGACAGATGTGTCCCCAGGTCAGGATGGCCCAGCACGGGGAGCATCAGTGGGCAGCAGGCTGGTCCTGCCATGGCTTTTTGGCTGCTTGCAGCTGCATGGGCAAAAGCACAGACCTTGTGATGCAACAGATGGATCCTTCCCTGGGCACAGGCTCTGTGTTTAACAGCTCAACACAGCAGTTTTATACGCAGCTTAAAGACTGCACAAAGACCCATCAGTGGCGAGCAGGGAAAACAGGGCACGGCTGCAGTGATACAGGAGGATGCTCAGATCCCTTAACAGCTTTTCTACTTCCAATTCCCAGCATTAAAAAAAAAAAAAAAAACAACTGGTCACAGCCAATACTTCAAACAATGCTCGTTTTGCTTTGCACACAGCGTGAAACATTAAAGAGCCTTTTGCAAGAGCAGATCTCAGCAGCAGAGCTGCAAGCCTGGCAGCACGGATTCTTCCTTCCTTACTCTACGCTTCTATGTCCCATCCCAACAACTACAACCAACCTGGTGCTGGCTCTGCTCCCCAGTGTTTGGAAGGGATGAGGCCTTCTGCCCTACTGCAGCTTCCCCAGCAAACTGCTGCTCCATCCACAAGGGCTGCTGAGTTCCCTGCTTCTTGTTGTGAAGGGAAGCAGCGCGTTCAGAGCCTGCAGCACAACACTCCCTGTGCTGTCTGGGCCTTGAAAAGCACACAGGGATTGAAAAAGCCAACACTACTCCCCTCCATTTATATCCCTGGAGAAGAAAAAAAATCTTTGGAAAGGGAGATAGTATCTCCAGTCTGTATTCTAGCATCCTCCCTCACTGAGCCCCAATAGATCCTTTTCCTGGTAATGAAAAGGCATTCTTCTGGGGAGATGGAATGGGGCTTTGTGCTTCTGCGCTTAAGAAAGTGGGGTTTCTTTTTGTTCCTTTGGCTTTCAGTTCCTCCCTTCCATACTTATGCTCTTGAAAGTCAAACTTGGGCTGTGTGTTTCCCAGCACCCACACAGCTCTCTGCCAGCGGTGTGGGCTGCATCCCCACTGCAAACCTCATCGATCTGCAGCGACATCAGGCAGGGAAAAAGGAAATAATTCTGGCCAGGAGTGGGCACACTAAGCCAACACCAATCACTGTTTTCCTCGTGCATTCTCATTGCCACCAGAGAGCAGGGCCACTCACCAAGCCCAGCTCCACTGCAGCACATCAGTCCTGAAGAGACAGCACAGAGAACCTGTCTGCAAACCAGATGTGGTGGGGCCTGTGCACATCTGGATTTTCCATAACGCACTGAGGCCGTGGGCTGTCTAGACGGTGCAGCTGGGCTCTCACATGCAGGAGGAATTTAAATATCACAGGCACAAAGGCAGAGAGCAAGGCTGGGATGGGACGGCCCTACTGCTGCCTCAGGGCTGGGTCTGTGAGGCCTGACCTTTAGAGTTTCTTTGCTGAGGGGCACAGCCCCACTTTCAGCCCCACGTCACTTCTCAGGACTGCTTTGCAATGTTTGAGAGCTCTGGGGTCCCAAAAGAGGAGAGGTGTGGGGTGATGCTCCATGGGTTGTGCTGCTCAGGGAGGAGGTCCTGCTGCCCACGTGCAACGCAGCTGCTTTCAGCTCAGGGCTTCCTACTGCTGCTCTGTGCCTGGAAAGGGGGACAGCCAGAAAATTATCCCTATTATCACAATCCTGAGCTCCTTCATGCAAACCTGAAGATCATTTCAATAAACACAACGGCTCCTGCACCCTCATACAGGGGTGTTACTGACTGCACACACCAGCACCGTGCGACTGCTATGAGTACTTTTGCCACTACAAAGCTCTCTGAAGTCAAACAAATAATTCACTAGTACATGCAGTTTCTCGTCTAATTAAGGCTCACAATTATTTAGGGCTCCCTTTACTCAACAGCAAAAGTGACAGAACTGGAGTCATTCCAGGAAAGAAAATAAAGGAGAAATACTGTATTAATCCTAAACAGGGCCATACAGCTTGCAAAAAACTAAAAATCTTCCTCTTTTTCATTACCAACTGTAACCTCAAGAGCCGGGTGGGAGAAATTAGGCTAATTAAGTTACAAAACAGGAGGTTGCAACTGACCCATCTGCAGCACACAGCCCCAGTGTAGGAGATGGAGAACCTTGCGGTGCTGCAGCCACGCTGGAATGCAGGATTGTGGCCCCAGACACTCGTGGGACCCCTCCTCTGCTTCTATTTATTACATCTAATCTTGTGTGAGCTGTTCTAAAGAACAGGCTCCTTAATGCAGGGTGTTTTTTTTTTTTAATTTTTAATCTGTGCCTGCTGCTGAGCTGAACAACTCATCTGCCAATTTACACCGGCGCTGCATCCAGACGGTTTTAATTCCTGCGGATGAAAAATGGATTACTTTAGCAGAGCTGTGATCTCCTTTTAATAACTAACAGATCAAGCACAGCACAACCATCTTCCTGTTTGGAAAGGGTGGAACAAAACTCCAAACCTGCGAGACGTCACAGCCAGGCTGTGCTGTGGGTGCTGAGACCTGCAACGGGCAGAGACCCTGTCCTGTGTGCACTACAAGCAGCAGGACGGGGTATGGATAACACCAATGTAACCCTTGGGATAACAAGCACATTTAGCAGGTTGGATGGGGCCCTGAGCAGCCTGGTATAGTAGCAGATCTGGAGGTTAGTGGTCCTGCGTGTGGCAGGGGGGTTGGAACTTGTTGATCCTCAGGGTCTCTTCTGACCCAAGCCATTCTATGACTCTGGATCTGGGCTGCAGGGTCACAGGGACACCTCACACTCTCCAAATGATTCTCAAGGCAAAGGAAGGGAATAAGAAGCGATGGACTATTTTTCTCCAATGTAACCCTTGTTAGGCAATCTGCAGCTGGTAGTTAAGTGCTTCCTTTTCCTCCCTAAATATAGACTAAATGCTCGGCATGGAACAACATCAGTGCCTTTCATCCAGCCTCGAGCATCCCGCAAGTGCAGCAGGGATGTCAAGTCGCTGAGTCCCACCAGAGCCTAAGGGCAGTGCTGGAAAACAGGCAGGAAAAGGCTGAACTGGTGTCTGCTGGGGAGATCTCCTGGCTGATGGGGAGTGATGAGCACCACTGAGCAATCCACCATCTCCTCCCATTCATTTCCACCCAAAGCACACGAGTAGGTGCCAAGCAACAACTCTTCCAAAGTCAAAGAGATGGGGCTGCAATCAAGCTGTGTTACCCCCCTGATGTGTCCACACACAGCAGCACTTCAATACCAGAGTTCTGAATTATTACTATTACTATTGCTTGAAAACCTCCAATCTCAGACAGAGCAGAACCCAGCGAAATAAATCACATATTTAACTGATTTTTATTACCTTTTTCCTGCAACTCCTTAACTCTTTAAAGACACCTTTGATTTTGCAATCACTCACCGCAGTTTGATCCTTCCCAGAGCACACGTTTTCTGCAAATAATATACACTGACAAATTTTATTCTCCACTGGAGCCTGAAATTCTGAATTAAATGTAATAGAAATAAATTTATTTTTTATTAGTTGTTTTAGTACCGAGTATAGATTGTTTCCAAAAGACGCCCCCTCCTAATGGCTTTGGAAAGCAAAGCAGCTGTTGAATTCCTCCTGGGCTGGTATCAATCTGTGCTTGTTACTAACGGTGTTACTTGAATTATGCATCAATAACTGAGGTGACAATGTTTCCTTTCTTTCCCCGGGCCTTGCACCTCAGAGAAGAATTATTTGCATTTGCACAGGCACAGTTGCCAGTGGCAACAACCAAGAGACTGTAAAAAAAGCAACCCGAAGGTGACTTGAAACAAAGGAAGTGCCAGGTGTCAGCGCTTTACTCTGCTCCTTTACAACCGTTCCCATAAAACAGCAAACCAAGGAAAGTTTTGCAACTGGACAGAAGTTTTCAACAGTGGGATTCTACTTGTTTCAACGCGCCGACTCAACATATTTCAGACCTTCTGCAAGCAGGGATTTTAACCAGTTCCTCCCTGTGCGTGCTGGGGGTCGGTCAGAAGTGTCTGGTGTGTAAACTAAAACCACAGCCCCAGTCAAGCAAAGGGAGACAGAGAGCACATGACTTCAGCAAACAGGAGCAAAGCACGTGCAAAGCAAAACCACTGCAATTAGCACAGTGCCTGCTCCTCCCAGACTGCGTGCTACTCATTTCTTATCTTTCTATTAAGCTCAGAAAGCCAGGTTGCACTCGGGATTTTTCAGATCCTGCATCCTTTAAAATTGCTTACTTTCTTGGCATTCCACTTGCATTTCACTTGTGCTGGCGTTCAGGAACGAGCCCACATTTAAAGCACATTTTACACACCCGGGCTGTGAGACGTGTGTGGCCTGCATGAGGGCTGCCACCAGACAGCAGCTCCACAACCTCTTCCCCACCATCGGGGTGGATAAACAGCTTTGCAGTAAAGCAGCTCCAATTCAACAGAGGCAAGCAGACAGTGTTAACGTCCATCTATCAATCTGTTTTTTTTTTTTAATTACCTCTCCAGAAGAAGAAAAATAAGTTATTCTGGCTCTGATTGAAGAGTAAGGAGATGTAGAGCTCTGGTAAGTGCTGCAAAGATCAAGACGGGGGAAAAAACAGCCCTAACCTCATCTGAAGCATCACTTCCCTACTGAGCTGTACATACCACAGCAAAATGTGGTGGAAAAAAATCAGGAAATGAGACAAAATCAGCTGACCCAATGTGGTTTCACAGAATCACAGGGCTTGCTCTTGGCTTTTCTCAAAACACAAGGCAGAGAGTGCGATGAAGCACAAGTGATACAGCAACAAGTTCTTCCTGGACCCGTTACACGTTTGTTCCTTGCACTGCTATGGCCATGCTGTGACCTACCACCAGCCCCTAAAGCCTTGCAGTGGTTTCATGAGCCCTCTGCAATACCCACCGTGCATTTCCATGCCCCTAGAAAGATTCACCTGAATGCTGGAGAGGAAAAGCAGTCTGAAGAAGGCAAACGCACATCACACCAAGGTCACACACCCGGCACGGAGGACTCTCTCACCTTTTTGTGAGCCATCAGGAGGCAGTTGGAGTGCTCGTGCTCACAGGCGATGCCGTAGTCTGGGAGGAGCTGGGCCAGCTCCTGGACAAAGTGCACGACCTCCTCGTGCCAGGGGACGTTGGCCATGGTGAGGCTGCTGGCCGAGCTGTCGCCGCAGTACGTCACCCCCTGGGGAGAAACAAGGGGACAGTCAGCGGCGGCTCAGCGCTTCAAGGTCAGGTCTGTTTTGCCCTCCCTCGTGGAAAAGAACGTAGATTCAGGGATGGCCTCAAACCTGGCTGTCCCTTGGTGTGCTGGGAGCAGCGTGCTCAGCCTTCCCCAGCAGTGGTGCCCATGAGACAAGACCCAAGGAAGCGCAACCTGGTCTGTGTGCTTCTGCAGCTGATACAGGGCACAAAGCGCTCAACGTTCCTTACTTGTTTGGACCTGGAGATCACAAGGTTCTTCCCAGCTACTCACCTTTTTGTAGACAGAATAGGATCCTCCCACCTTTCTGTAGGAAGGCATGAGAAAAATCATTGTTCCTCCACGTGCCCAAGGGCAGAGCTCTATGGGGCAGCAAAAACAAAGCTGGCAGAGATGTGGCTTAGTGGGAGAAAGGAGCAGCTTGAGCCAGGAGCATGAAGATGCCCTTCTTTACAAAGCAAGCAAGGAAAAGACATCTGCAAGCAGAAGTTGTAAGCCTGAGCAGACAAAGTTGCTGCTAACTTTGGGCTCTTCACTTTGAGATCTGCTGTTATTTCAATTCGGAGATCTGACCACTTGAACGTCCTCAACCACTGATTTAAATCTTAGTGCCCTCAATTTCACTTCTGCTTTACTCCATCTCTAATTGCATTAGTGAAATTCTCCTGCATTAGCTCAGCAGTGCACAGCTTGCTGAAGTGTGGTTTCTCTTATTTCTGCCATTCCTGATACAATGAGGCTGAGGGGCACAGCACAGGTCACAAGCTCATTAGGAAGCCTAGCTCTGCTTCCAGACAGAAGCCCAGGTCCCCTGAACTCACTAACTCCACTCCCTGCCTCTGCTGTTTTATTTCAAGCACAAAATCCCATCAAGCACGGGTCTTTACAACAGAGCACACACAATTTTATGGATGACTCTGTTCAGCGTGCTCACGTTTTCCCTCTGCAGAACACCTCCACCTCCCTGCGTGGCATCTGTGCCCATGTCACGTTTACGGCACCTGCTCCCAGGACCTCATTCAGCACCATTAAAGTCAAACATGCCACATCCAGCAATAAACACAGACAGATCCTTTGCAAACACAACTGGAGCAAGGTGAGCCACGCTGCAGGGCAGATACTTAAAGAGAGTTACAAAGAAACAGATTCACGCTGATTAGGAACTGTACAAGTTTTAGAAGCAATTACTTTCTCCCTTACATTCACAATGCCCTCCTCTATCAATCTACCCAAGCAGGGGATATCAAAGCTGTGCCATAACTCAGGGCTGAGGCAGGAGCAGGCTGGATGTGCACAACAGCAGACGAGTCAGGGGAGCACTGCATAGGGAAGCACATTCATTTTTTGAGCCTGGCTCTAAAAGTGTGAAAAAGACTTTAAGTGCTCTCTTATGTGAGCAGCAACTGATGGGATATGTACCTGCAAGGTTCAGCTCCATACAGCAGCCCTGTCCCGCGCTCGTTGTGCAGACGATGATTGGAGCAGCATGAAAAACAGCTGACTTACAGAGTGGGAAGATTCTGAGGAAGCTACAACACGACTCATTCTTTTAATAAACTTCAAAAGATATCATTTACAAGGAAAGAAAGCGCAGTGGCAAATGGAATAACGGAGTGCTCGGGTGGCTGATTAATGCCTGCGCACAAATCAATGAAAATCAGCTTAGCAGCGCGCCGAATGAAAGCATGTCAGCTTTCAACTTCCCCAACTTCTTAAAACTTGAGTTAATTAAGAGCACTGATACCACTTAAAGGATGCAAACAGTTTGATTAGGGCGGTTATATTTGTCAGTAATACACGGAGACAGTTCTTAAGACCTCAAGTATTAAAAAGGGAACCATTCTCTTGTACAGCCCCGCGCTTATGCCAAATTCCCTGCGGTAGAAACATCAGCGATGCTGCCTCTTCATTATTCCTTAATGCTGCTCTTTAGCATCTTTGCAATGTTTTGGACAAACGCCTGCAAATGCAGAGGCCCTTGGAAAGCATTCAAACGTTCCTGGTTACGTTGGTGGGAATGCACAGCACCATGCACTGCTCCTGTAACAGAACAAGAGTGCACGCCGCCGCCAAGCAGCCTTCCCAACTGAACTGCTGACTGAGGGAATGCAGTATTATTATTATTATTACTTTTTTTTTTTTTTTTTTTTACTACTCCAAGCACACAAATTATACATGTGCTCAATTGAGGCTTCCGTGAATTAACAGCAGCAGAGTGTTGGCTGAGTGCCCCTGGACTGCAGAGCTCCAGGAGCAGGGCAGCCCTGCCCCGAGACGAACATAAAAGGCCTCAAATGAGATGTTGATAGATCCTACACCCTGCAATAAAAATGCTTACGATTCGAGCATCAGCACTGTCCAAATTACATACACAAGCTCTCATGCATGTCTGCTCCTTGCTGGAACGGATTTGGCCTCGTTGGCTGCTCTTTGTTTTTAATAGTCACTTTCAAGCTGATGTAACAAAGGACGCTTGTTTGTTTGTGCCAGTTAGATCTGAAGAGCAGGGATGGCCATGGTTGGTTCTGCCATGTTACCCCAACATTTAGCACCAGCCCTCCAGACACACTGCACGTCCACAGATCTGCACTGACTTCCATCAGGCCGTGCAGAAGCTGAGCTCTGAAATGCTGGATGAAAACTCTCCTCACCAGCCCTCACCACGCATTCTGCTTCCTATTTACTTTGGCTGCTAACCTTTATTTAAGCATGAGAGCCACCTACTGAAGCCTGGATTTGCACCACGCTTGTCTTCACACCTGGGCTCCAGAATTTCTTCCTCAATTTCAGAAAAGCCTTTCTAATAAAATGCAGGCTGGCCTGAAGATTGGCTTTTCAATGGAACAACGTGGCAGCTTCACTTCCACACTTGAGATTTAATCATTCACCTGTGTTAGCAATGAAGCTTGTTATCAGGCCTTGCTAGGTGCTCCAGGCACGAAAAGCACACTGCTGCCAAGCCAAACTCCTCACACACGTCTGTTAGCAACTTCTAGCTGAACCAGCAGAAACAGCAAGCTGGCTGCCTGCCTCTCTCACCCAGCTGTTAATAATTAAAGCACCAGAGGCTGCTCAGCACCTATCCAAAAGCAGCCCTGTGCCTCCTGCCCCAAACGCGGTGCAAGGATACTTGCAGACCTATAGCTTGCAGCGTGGGGAGAATGCCATGCATGTCGTGCTGGGTTGTTTTTTTTCCCAAGATGTAATACATAGTTTGGACTTGTTTTATAGCAAGCATGAGGGCAGGTGATTTTAACTTTAACATCTAAACAGTCTAGAATGTCACCAAAGCTCTGAGCAGCTCCTTGACAGGTGGGGCAATCGCCTACTGGCGCATGTAATTAAAAACTCATTAAAGCAGAGCTCACTTTCCTCGTTATTTTAAGCACTTAAGTCATCTTTACTGTGTAAGATGACAAGAGTGAGCAGGCTGGGAGAGAGCTGTCCCTCTGCTCCTTCCTCTCAGGCATTTACTGGGTCATTTGAATTTCACAGCAAAGCCTCAGATGCCAAGAGCTGGAGCTGCAGCCCACAGCCTCAACCCCAGCCCTGCAGGACGTGAGCACAGCCACAGGTGCTTTCAGGCAGCTGAACGCTGAGGGCAGGAAGGCTGAAGAAGTTCTGTGTGGTGCCACAAATCCCTTCTGCCCTGCCCGAGCACCACAGTACAAGCAGCCCTTGAAGAGAGGACAAACCAGGCAGGCTCTTGCATTTCCCTTCTGAATACTTCTTCTGTTTTGGTTTAAGAAAGCAGGTGGTAACATCCTGTGTGTTAACCAAAGCCTCCAGCTTTTAGGACAAAATGAGTGTTCTGTGATGCTTGCTATTGTGAAAAGGTGAGTTGCACTCTCTGGCTCCTAAAAACAGCCATAAACCTTGCTTAACTGCAATAGCAATGGCATGGCATTAAAACAGACTAAAACACTAAATAAAATCGATGTGTATTTAATAACCACAACAGATTCTTCCTTTCCTTGGGTTCTGCACACCAGCAATCACTGCTAACTTCTATTGGCTTAAGTAAGAGAATAGGGTCCTGCAGAGTTCCGCTGCTGTAAGATACTCATGTAAATGAGAACAAGTATTAAGCCCTGCAAGAATCTAAATCTCTACCCACTCCACCTCATGAGCCTCTCTGGAGCAACAGGAGATTAGCTACATTCATTTTAAATGAATGTCATTTATCTCAAGTTTTTAACCAGGAAATCCCACAGAGATGAGCCTCGTCTTCTGGCAGATGCTTCACAGGATTTGTTGTTTATTTGCTTCAAGCAGGACCTGGGCTTTGCCTTTTTCACCTATCTCACTGGGGTGGTGGTGAAGAAACAGAACAGGTCCTAACCACACACCATTCAGATTCATTAACACTTGGCTCCTGCATGATAGCATCCCATACACAAGCCTGGAAGTGGCATCACTATCAGCTCTGTTCAAACACAACTCAGCATCAAGTGAATTCCCCGGTCCAGAAAGCCACCAAAAACATTCCTGACATTTTCAAGAGATGATTTTCCACCAAAAGTTGGGAGAGGGAAGGCAGACTCCCTCCCCACCACCCCCAGCCTAAGCACAGAGGCTAGCAGAGACAAGGGAAATGTGTGCAGCATCCTTTGGAAAGGCTTTACCCTGAGTTCTGTGTGTGGCTGAGCTGTTGGGATTTCCAAGTCAGGAGAGTTTCATCGTGCCACCTGCAGAGGGCTTCCATGGCCATGGCACAACACCTGGCCAGGTGAGGAGGAAGAAACTGAGGCACGAGGGTCACACAGGAGGACAAAGCATGAGCTGGCCAAGGTCAGCATCCTGCCAGACCCAGGGCTGGGAGAGGCTGGTCCAGCAGCATTGACAGAGCCTCCATTTAGATCCAAGCAGGGGAACACCTCCGACCACCTCGAGGGGCTTCTTCCTCACCTACTTCCTACAGTCCTGGTGTGGTTCTGCTAGGAAAGGCTTGCAGAGAATGCTGATCTCTCCACTGCTGTCAGGCAGAGGGAACTGCAGCCCTGCAGGCAGATGTTTGCCCTGGAGAGCGTTTTGGGGAGCATGCACTCCAACACTGATTAACTTACACCTGTTTCATTTGACTAATTAAAGTCTCTACACACCACAGAGAATGGAAGCAACACATACAGCCTCCCCTCCTCTCTGCCCTCCTTGGTGCAGTGAGACAGGGAACAGACATGGGCTGGGAGGGTCCCACAGCAGCAGTTCTGCTGATAGGTTTTATTTAAGGAACATAAACCAGTCTGATAGGCATCATAAAGCTGCTTTTTTTGTCCCAAAGTGCACTCAACATCTTACTCTGTATTAAGCCATCAACTTCAGCAGCACGCTCAAGAAGAACGCTCCATCCCGGTAAGATCAAAAAGCTTTGGGTTTTGTTTCATAAGGAAGTTGCTGCCAACTCCAGATACTTCTTGAAAGCAGCAGTAAATAAAGGTTTCAAAAAAAGGGGAAGAGAAAAAGGAAAGAGAAAAAAGGACGGAAGCAATGGAGATGAACACAGGCAGAGCAAGGTAGATGTGCAGGTCTGCAGGGGAGCTGCTGGAAGGAAACACTGGTAATGATTCTTTGCACAACGCACTGTGATTTGTCTTTTCTATGTTCCCTATATACTACATTGATTAATCCCAAGATAAAACACCTCCTGCCCTCCTGTATCTCATGTGCTGCTGTTAGCAGCTCCTCCAGGCCCCAGGGCAGTATTTCTTCCTGTTTCACACTGCCTGATCAATTCCACGTCGTCCAGGCAGACATTATCACCTTACCCCCCAGCAGAATTTGAGACCAGGATGGGAAGAATAATACCACTAACTATCAGCTTGTCCCCGAGTATTTTGCTTATAATGCTGGTTGATATAAAAGAAGCAAGTCTAAAACTATTTATCTCTCTCTGCTTTTGTGAGGAATACAAAAAAGACCTGGGGTTATGGTTCTGTTGGGCAGAAATTGATGCCTGCTGCTATGAGGCTGGTAGTGCAGAACACCAAGGACTACAGCAAATACACACATAACGTATTGGAAACCTGTCTGCCTCGTGTTAAAAGCAAGAGATAAGCTCCCTGCACCTCAGAGAAGAGCCGTATTTGATCATGTAACGCTGACTCTGTGTGTGGGAAAACAGGGAGGAGAAAGGGAAAATACTGATGGCAAAAGCAGCTCCGTGCAGCTCACCTTGACCTCGATGAAGTCTGGCTTTCCAAGAGACACCAGGTCAGCGTAGGCTTTGAGCTCATCCACATTCCAAGCTTTCACCAATGTCAGCCTATAGACTGTGCGCTGTTGCTGGAAAATGAAAAAATGGAAAAGGAAATTACATCAGCAACATTGACACAGGGATGATGATCCCATCTCCCACACTGCTTCTAAGAGGAAAAAAGAACCCATTTGTTTATTCCAAGAAGGCAGAGGATAAAACAGAGCAGACCCAGACCCGGAGCCACCTGACTTGTTGTCTGAAGGAGGCAGCTGTGAGCCAGGCACCTTCTGTTCTGCAGAGCCTCACCTTCTCTCTATAAAACCCAGGCACTTCATTTCCACGGGAGCTTTTGCTTAATGGGAAAATAACCAGGAGGTTTCTCTTTGATTTGCTTCTGCAGGCATAAAATCTTCCCATGAGCTGCTCTGCAGCTGTTTTCTCTCCTCCAGCTGGATCGCCTGGCTTGGTCACTGCTGAGAACACTGAGAGCATTGCCTGATAACTCTCCCAGCACATCAGGTACAACACGGCAGAGAAAAGACTCTCCTGTGGTTGGTCATGCAGAATTTTATCAGAAGCACAAAGCGACCACTGAAAATCCCAACCAGGAAGCACTGGCAATGCCCTGTGCTGTCAAAAAAAGTGCAGAGCACAGCACCAGGAACAAACACAGCACGAAGAGTGCTGGCAGCTATGGGAGCAGCACCACCCCTGTGCAGAGCCAGCTGGGCACCACCACCACTGCTTACCACACCAACGCGTCCTCAGACTGCTAGCAGGTCTATCCCCATGCACAGCTCCAGACAGCACCCTGAGAACTTTTCCTTGGAGTTATTCCTTGAATCTAAGAGATTCCTTCAAATTAAGGGATCGAATTAAGACACTCAGGTGCCAGGGTGAAGTTCCTCACAGAGCGGTGAGGTGCTGGAACAGGCTGCCCAGAGAGGCTGTGGATGCTCCATCCCTGGAGATGTTCAAGACCTGGTTGGATGGGGGCCCTGGACAACCCGATCTAGTGTGAGACCTGGAGGTTGGTGGCCCTACCTTTGGCAGGGGGTTGGAATTTGATGATCTTTGGGGCTCCTTCCAACCCAAGCCCTTCTATGATTCCATGCATCCATTCCTTGAATTAAGAGATTCTCCCTTACCTATTGCCTGTAAGGCGCCTGTGACACAAGGTTGCCCCAAGCCAACAACCAGCTGGGGTAAGCATGCACACTATTCAGCTTATCCCATTATTTTTTTCCAACAGAGAATAATGAGACCATAAGGACACCCGCTATCAAACAGCTTCTCATCACAAAACATCAAATCTTTACTTGCTTGCAGCATCCCACATGCCAGGAGCAAATCCCAGGCACTGAGCTCAAGGCTCTGTTAAAAACACACCCCAACACCCCTCCCCAAATCAAGTGCACATTTCCCACCGCCTGCCTCAAATCCAGCCCTGTTCTACTTCTCATCATGCCCCTGGTCTGTGAGCAACCTGAGAACAGCAAGGGACAAATCCTTTGGCTGCTGGGCACAGAGAGCTCCCAATGCACCCACTGCCCACAGCCCAACGTCCCCAAGCACCAGGAGACAAACGAAGATTCCTGAAAGGATCCAATGATGTTTTGAGAAAAATAATTTTGTAATGCAGTGTCTTTAATGTAAGTCTATGGAAGAGTGGCTTTAATTAAAGAACTACTGAGAGAATGATTACTGAAGGTCAATTACGTGAATTGAAACACATAGCCTCTGCTTTACACGTAGCTTATAAAAACATACCGAGAAATGAGAGGCTGCAAAAATAAATGCATCATTTACCATCTAACAAGGAAAGAAGAAACCAGAGGGAAAATATTTAACAAGAGAACAACTGATACATGCAGGCCCATCAATCGCCTGATATGATTAGGCACCCAATTAGTCAAGAAATGTCTCCCCAAAGGTCAGCTCTCACTGGTAAACAAAGGCAGGCAGCAATAAACAGAGTCCCACCCCAGCAGCAGCCTTCAGAGCCCACCGACAGACCCAGGCAACAGGGCCAGCCCCAAGGACTGCATCCCACTGCAGTCCAACACAGCGCATCACCTTCCAGCCGGTTATTTCAGTAGTGGGTCACCCATAGGACACGAGGCCCCAAGTTGTGCCACACGATCAGGTTGGATATTGAGAAGAATTCATCCTCTGAAAAAGGGGTGCTGCAGTGGCACAGCTGCCCAGGTGATGGTCACCATCCCCAGAGGTGTTCCAAAGCCACGGAGATGTGGCACTGAGGGATGTGCTTATGGGCATGGTGGGATAGGCTGGGGTTGGACTTATCTCAGAGGACTTTTCCAACCTTAATGATTCTATCTGGGGCTAACATTAAGAGCAGATTCCCAGATGCCTGAGTTGGGTATGGAAAGAGAAACTTGACAAGAAGCAACTGGGGCAAATCCCTCCTGCTAAAGTAGAAGAGGAGTGAGTGTGACTGTGCTGCATCATGGTGGCAGAAATAACACGATGACAGAAAGCCCTACTGACAGGGAGCAAAGAAACACGGGCAATCTTTGGTGGGAGGTGGGGCAAAGTGTTACGAATCTGCTTGATCTCAGTGTAGCTGGCACTCCTTATTGGGTGAACGTGAAGACAACATACAGGTAATGGGATGCTGGAGACAGGCCCAGGCAGAAACTGGTCTCAAGGGCTGGAATTAAGCAGAAAGACTGTTATCAATATACCTATGGGTAGCTCCAGCAGATTAATGACACTGTCACCTCCCCGTCTCTGCAGGCAAGGCAATGTGCCAACAGCACCCACAGCCTATAGGTGACCCCCCTGGGGCACTGCTTGTGGCTCAGGAGTGAGCTGCTCACATCCCCTGTCAGAACAGAACAGAAGCAATGCATTTTAAAAATAAATAACCACAAGGCTTTTCTACTCAAGCATGCATGAAATCAGCTTGCAGATTAACAAACACGGTTGTTAAAAAAGAAACAAATGCACTTGGTTCTTATCAGGCAATCCTGCACTTAAGGCTGTCAGCAGGACCTTCTGGCATAAAGGCTTGTCAAAAGAACCACAGAATTAAAGAATAACACCCCAAGTTGGATGGGCACACAAAGATCATTGAATCCAACCCCTGGTCTCAACACCACCACCCAAAACACAAACCCTATGTCTGAGAGCATTGCCCAACCAGCCCTTGAGCTCCAGCAACTCAGTGCCACGGTCCTCCAGATCTTTTCCCATCTCCATAGTTCTCCTCTGGATACTCTCTAATAGTTTAATGCCCTTTCCATACTGGCAGAAACACCAGATCGGAAGGACTGAGGGGCTAATGCTGCAAAGTAATCCTACAAACACACAGTGCTGTTTTATTAATAGATTATTTGTATTTGGTTGTACAATAGGGCCCCAGGAGATCCTCCTAAGCACTAAAATCAAGAAATAAGAGCTTAAACCCAGAGAATTTAATGATCTAAAACACCGGGATATAAAAACAGACTGTGATGCTTTCTGCCCCATGTTTCCAGGAAAAATAACCTGGATTCACTTTAGAATAACACGTGTGTAAAAGAAAGCTAATACAGCAACAAACCTCGGGAACATGGAGCCCAACACATGGATGGCCAAGCACTGGAGCAGGACAGGGGGTGGCAAAGCAAAGGGGATGGAAGAGGAAACAAGATGTGCTTGTAAGGAAATAGCTGGTGCAAGAGGACCCTTCCAAGAGCTAGGGAAAGGGACGATGGGCACAAGCTGAAGGACAGCAAACTGCATCACTGCCAGGACAGTGCAACAACAGGTTCTTGCAGTCTCTTGTGGGATGAGGAGCAAGGGCAGCACCTTCCCAGTGAGCAATTCAGTGCTTCAGAGAATGCTCCTTTTGGTCAGGCACAGGCTGCACAACAAAAGGGTCTGGGGTAGCAATGGGAAGCACACAGTGTGTCTGAGCAGCCTCAGCACAGCAGGAGCCCTACTGCCCTTCCTGCAGGCTGCAGCCAAGGGGAGGGCAGACAACCAGCAATTCAGACCTTAACGAAGAACCAGGAGCACAGGGAAAGGAGCAGCCAGGTGTGCTAAAGCAAAGCCGTTCAGGGCTGGGGAAGTCAGAATTAACTTGCAGAAGGTAATACAATAAAATCTGGGAGTGCATCACAGCAGCAGCATCCTGCTGCTCTGAGCCATTACACTAATCCAGCTGTGCAAATTGGGAGCCATCCATCAGCAATTTTCAGCCTTTTCCTGGTGGAGATCGTGGCTGAAGAGCGTGCTCTACAAAAAGCTGATCTGTGAAAGGGAACACCCAAGTAACGGGCTATTAACATGATTATTTTTGCAGTTAGGAACCTAATGAAGCTGCAGAGCCCCTGCAAGGCAAGGCACTGGACTCTGCTGTGCAGGATCTCCTCCTCTGTCTCTACAAGGAGCACAGCAAGGCCACTGCAAGCAGAGCATGGGGCATTTAGTGCCCAGCCTGGAAAGAAGGAGGGGATGCCATCCAGGGAGCCCCAAGCCTGCCCAGGTCCATGTGAAGCAGAAGAGCTCAACAAAGCCAAGCACACAGTGCTGCCCTTGGGTCAGGCAATGCCAGGTATGAATACAGACTGCAAGAAACTGCAAGAACTCCTTGAGGGAGCCCTTGGAGAAGGACTTGGAGCCCCAGATAAAGGAAAGACTCAGCAGTTATACACAAATAGCCTTCACCTTCCCAGACCTCCGCTACGATTATCACAGCAGAATTCTCTAAAATACAGCAGTGCTGGACTATAGGTTGGTCCATCAAAGGCCCCTTAATAGAGATTACTGACCAATAAATATCTTCAGACAAGGAAAACGTGGAGCACACCTTTGGTATGACTGGCTGCCCCTCCCCATGCCTTTCACTTTCCTCATTCTTTGGAGGACACGCAGCAGCACACTGAGCAGGGGCACCACTACTCCTCAGTGCATTCTAAAGTGATGTAGCAATGGTCATGCTTATATAACAAGGCCCAAAAAGGACCAGCTTGGCCTTCTGTGCCATAATGAACACCTCAGACAGAGGAATGAAGAACCAACCTGGTGAAAAGCAGGATTTGCCCTGCAGGCAGCTCTTAGTGCCTTCTTCCCAAACTACCCTACAAAGCACTGCATCTCTTGCATACCAAAACGGGGCAGAAGGAACAAATAAATGAACAGAGCTGTGGGGGAAGGATACTTACTGTAACAAACTAGTTCTTTAACTGGTTCTAAAGTCCAAAATCTTTTGTTTCATGCCCTGGTCCCTGTAGCACCTGTTGCCTGGACTCAAAGCAGTGCTGGGGCCAGCAGACTGACGTGGCTCTTTTCTCCATCCTGCCCAGGGCAGTCAAGACTGAGTTGAAGCCACTGAGACGGTTCCCTTTTCCTTTGAAACCAATCTAAAATGCTCCTAGTCTTAAAAGCATTGTCTGTACGCACAGATTTTCCCTCTGGCCAAATCTCAAAGCCAAACCACCCAGCACAGCTCAGGCAGAGCCCACAAGGTGATGCCACTCCTGGCCTCCACTGTCCCAGAATATGTTAATAAAGGTTTTGCATGTCAGCTTGACAAAGTGCTCCCGTCTTGCTTCAATAACCAAGAGAGATATGGGCTTTTTTTTTTCTTTCCCCAAATCATTTCTTTTTAATTCCCTTTTCAACATTCATTTTCTCATAGATCGAGTAACATTATTCTTCATAAACCACCTGAGATTCAGGCATTGGGGGAGAGGGAGAGGTGAGCATGCTGGCATGCTGCAGAGATGGACACTTTGTGTGCTGGGCAGGGAGGTGGCAGCGGCAGGATTTGACCCGAAGGGACAGCAGGAGGTGAGCAAGCATCGGTGCAGTGGAATCGTGCAAGATTACAATTCTTACAACGCTGGTTTCCAGGGAGGTGATGGTTCCAGAACTGTGGGGATGTGGCACTGTGGGCAGTGGGCATGGGGGGGTGGGTTGGGGTTGGACTTGGGATCTTAGTGGTCATTCCCAACCTCAGTGATCTGATGACTCAACCAGACCCTTACCTCAGCTCACGGCCACCTGAACGTGCTCTTAATGGCACAGCTTAACACTCTCCTTCTGTTTGGAAATTAATACAAAACCCCATTGGTTTAGAATCCCCAGTTTACAGCCAGATATCCAGAACACTCAGACACCTCCCTCTGATACAGATGAATTGCTAGCAATAGACTCCAGACTTTACATTCAAACACCCACCAGAATAAATCCATATTTTGCAGCTAAAGACACACAAGCAGCAAAACCAATATTGCTAATAGGAACGCTGCTTCTCCTAACTGCAAAAAGCAGTCTTAGAGGAAAAAGAAATCGTGGTGCAGACTCCAAACAAAAACTGCTCTTTCCCTCACACAGCTTCACAGATCCTTAGAGGTTATCAGAAGATAAAGCCACTTCAAAAGCCAGCTTCAGTTTCATTAATATTTTTACATCCTCCAATTGAAGTCTCAACTTCAAGCTGACTTCCCACCACGTTTTCAGAGCTTCCCAGCTGGCAAGGAGCAGCAAACAGCCCAATAGCTAACAGCACGTGCCACCCCACAGCGGGACCAGCCGTCCCACAGCCACTTGCTTTGCCTCCTGTGCTCAGGTTATGCAATGCCTTGCTAGGCAGGCATGTCCTGAATAAAGATATCAAAGCAATTTTCACACTTGGAAATTACTTGTCACAGGGATGTGATCAGAAAAAAAATAAAAAAAAAAATCCCTGCAGCCGAGCATCTCTTCACCATATTCAGCAACACCCATCTTCATGCATAAAACCCCTGAAGGATGAAGGATCCAAAGCGCAGCAAAGGGAAGGGTGAAATGGCAGCACGCCCCAGATCCCACAGCTCTCCAAAGCCTTCCACTTCAGCCTGGGGACACTGCAGGTTCAGAGAGCCTGTGAGGCACGTTCTGCCTCTCCCAGCCCACTGCGCTCTGGGAGAGCATCAGCAGGAAGGGACTCAGTACCATTGCAACGATGGCAGATTAATCTGTTACGTTTTTGACAACCAGGACCCTCCCCTACAATGAAGGGCTCGCCCCTTTGCTCGGGCTCATCCATCACAGCCCCCAGCCCTGAGCACTGCAATGAGAGGCATCCTCCTGAAGTCACATGCAAGCACCTGTGAGCTTTCTGCCGGGCAGATTTGCACAGCAGAGGGTTTTTTTTTTTCCTTCAAAGATTAACTCAGCTCAGAGCACAGAAGTTTTCAGCTTCCTTTCTTCAGGCTAATACCATCATTAAAGTGAAGAAGTTGAATAGTTTGTGCTGCGTAGGTATCTACTAAGACATACATTGTTGAGCATTTGCTATTAATACAGCAGTTTAAAGCAAGCCAAGGCTTTGTCTTCATTGCTAAAAAAGGTGCGTTTTACCATGGGATAATTAGTGCATGAGCTACTCTGCTGTAAAACCAGAGCAAAGCTCAGAATTCAACTTTGCTGCTCAAAAAAAAAGAGTGCTCCACAGCAGCACCCCCCTGGGCCCAGCACTGCTGCCCTGCATCTCCTTGCCCAAACTTCCCCAACATGACAGCTGTATGGAAACTGCTCTGAAATGCTGTACCTAACAGACACCGCATCTTTCTTACTGCGCTACAGCCCTGAAAATAAAAACTCAAAAAGCTCCTGTCAGCAATTCGCATTTCCCCCTTACCTTTCTGAAGGAGCACCTCAAGTCATGCTGCTCTCCTTATTATTCTTCCTCTACTTGCCATCTATTGCCTGTAATCTACTTTATTGCTTCGTACCTCGGCGGTAATTTCCCAGTTTTAGTTTAAAATCTCTACAAATAAAGCCATGCACAGTAACAGCTTTGTTCTGAGACCGAAGAATGTTTCAGAGTAAATCAGAAACCATGACTGCCTCTTATCCATCTTTTAATACACTTACCCTTGTAAATCACCAGTGACAATATTGCTGAGATTAATTATTGCGTTTTATTCTATCTAGAGCAGTTTCAAGGAGCTACGTAAGATTTATACCCAAGAAAAAATGCAGCACAGCGTAACTTCAAATCAGCATTAGAACAGAGCAAAGCTCGGTGCTGCTCTGTGCAGGATGGTCCCAGCCAGGCTTTGAGCATCGCCCCTAAACACAGCTGCAGTGCTGGGGGTTGTGAGAAGGGTGATACTAAAATAGGCTACAGGCAAGAAGAAGAGGCAACAAACTGGCTTTGCACAGCAACGTGCACAGTATCTTAACAGAGAGAACTTCAGGAAAAAGCATGGATGGCACTGATGTGCATAAAGTAAGTGAGGGGGAAGAGCAGTTTAAAAAGAGGCCAACTTCAGCCAAATGCTTCTGGCTAAAGGAGGTACTGAACATTCACCAGCATGTGGATCCAATGGAGGAACCCAATCTCCCCATGGCAGCTGCCAGGTGCTCCATACTTCTAATCCACGCCAGCAGCTATTTATACACCCAGACAGATATTCAGATGCTCTGTTATGGACCTCTGTGGTGTGAAATCTCAGCCAGGAAAACAACATCCCCTGACATTTTGCGGGGCTCCAATAGAGCAGACCTCAAAATCAGTGCTTTATGCTCAGCAATGGGGGATGTGGGCAAGGAGGACAAACTGCATCCTAACAGATCCCATCGCAACAATGGTTTGAGTTGGCAGATGCAGGATAACGAAAGCTGGAGGACATCGTGGCTGGAAAGTGAAGAGAGAATTCATGACGTGGGCATTGGCTATCTGAAAACAACAAACCAGCAATGCAACTTGGAGGAGCGATGAGAGCAGAGATTCATCTGCCATAAAACAGCAAGGATCCCACGAAAACCGCTCTCACTGTCTGTGAAGCAAAGGATTAAATTCTGGGGGAGAGTTTGCCCAAATAAACTGAAAATAAAAGTGAAAGCCTCACCACAATTTGCTGGAGATTCTGCCCACTCCATTGAACAGATAACACAAATGAGGAGCCTGAAGTAGAACTGCTCTTATTGGGGAAGCATCCTTTGCAAGAAAGAAATCTTGTGCAGCCTTAACTCGGGGGTCTACAACCTAAAGTAATGAATGTAATGCAAAGGTAAGCAGGCCCTCAGCATGTCAGCTGCCTGTTCCATTAGAACTCTTTCCTATTAGCAGGAGATGGGGCTGATAGTGCTCCTGCCTGGTGCTGGGGCACAGTAGAGCCAGAAGAGACAAGAGGATCACTCCAGGAAAAACTGTGGAATGTAGCCACAGCAGAGCAGATGGTGGTACATGAACTCTTCAATCCCAGCCCTCCCCATTTCCACCCCCAATGAAGCTGCTCCAGGCTCACAGCCGGCATCATGGCACTCACCACCAAGCCTGCAACCAGCAGGGCAGGCACCCTTCCTACTTGCAAAGGGGGCTGTCACCGCTGCTCTGTGCAGCACCTCAGTGCCTCTGCCAACAGGTACATCTGCACGAGGCATCACACAGAGCTCTCGTGTGCCCCTGTGCGTTGCCCTGCTGCCCCCAGTTCACCTGGAACGCAGCACGGCTACGTCACATCAGCTGTCCTCACACAGCTGCACCAATAGCAGCACATGGAAATGCAGAACTTAGGGAAGATTCAGAGGGATTTCCTCAGCTGGCAGGAGCTGGGTGGAGAAGAAAGTGAACACTTTATGCAGCAGAAGACATCCGAAGTCACACCAAATCTGCTGCACAGCCCATTCCTGCAGAGCAGAAGGGGAACAGCTAAGTGCACATACCTGCCCAAATGCATGCCTGAGGCTCAAGGTACCTTCCCTCACCCCCTGTAAGCACCCTCTCCTCACCTCGTCTCTGGTTTTAGAATTAAACAGCTCAGGATGCTTTACAGTACATCTCATAGCAGATCCTCCACCAGACTGATGAGTAGCCAAGAACTATTCCAAGATAATAACAAAGGGAGACTCCTCCCAAATTATTCAGTACAGCAATGGCATCTACTGCAGTATGAAAGTCTGAACTGAAAGGCTTGAGGGAAGCCAAGTTTGCCCATCACAAAGGCCTTTGCTGCATGAGAAATGAGAAGTAAATCATCTTTGATTTGCCAATTTGCTTTGACCTTCTGCTAATTACCAGCCTTCTGTATTTAAGTATGTACAAGACAATAAATCCCAGAAATTTATCTGAAAGGCACTCCAGCAACTCATAGCAGCTTCAGAAGACTCCAATTCCACGTGATACAATTTCTGCATTTCTTACATTGGCAAAATCTAACAGCACTTTCGTCCAAGGAAAAAAAAACACAGAACTTGGCTCTCAAGAACACAGCCTGCAATCAACCAGGCTTGGTAGGGGTGATGTCAGCAGCAATGGAATAAGGGATGGGGCACGTGGGTCTGGAGGTCACAGACAGTGACAGTGTTCCACCTACCTGCCAGGATCCTGCCCTAAAAGAGAAGTGGAGGACCCACCATGGCTAACTCCTTTGGAGAGGATTTCTCAGCCCTCCAAAGCAATCCATCCCCCTGGTTGGGTCCACCTTGCTGGGGCTCAGTGCTCTGTTCCCATAGAACCTATTTTCTCATTTGCATCGATTTTACACTCACCCCGAGATGAGAAAACAGATCAGTCTTGCAGTTGCTTTGTCAACTCATCCCTGCTGAAATGTCACATGAGTGGATTCACTGACCCAAATGAACGCTTCTGATCTCAGTCACCTTGCTGGAACCATTGACATGCAGTCACTCAGAAGAGGAATTCAGCAGCAATGTGTTCAGTAGAATGAAACATTACCCAATGCTCCACACAACCCCAACTCGTGGCATTTGGCCCAGCTACTTCAACTTTATAGGCTGAAATAAAAAAAGTGCTTTAAAATAAACTGCAGATATAACTTTATTTTGTCTAGATGCCACGAGCAGAATTTTATACGTGTTCTCTCCTTCTTAAGATTGCACAAAAACACAAATATGCTGCTCCTCCCCAGATTGCTTTAAATGAGCACCAGTGCTCCATGCCACAAGGAGAGGATGAAGTCAGATGTCATCCCCAGGGGCACAGAGGCTGCAAGGGCAGCGCTGGCTCCCGGAGCCAAGCCTTGCAGAACAGAGCATCGCCTCCAACAAAATCCTTTCAAAACCAAGTGTCCAGCTCTCCTGCAATCTCTAGGAGGAGTCTCAAGGCAAAAGATCTAGGAAGTGTGAATGCACCTAAATGAGAGGGTTAGCAGCAGAAGAGGTGAGCTGCAGGCACTCTGAAGCTCTTGTCCTCCCTGGCAAGGAAGGAGCAGCCAAGGCAGGAGGGGCTGATGGGGAGAAAGGACAGATTGCACAGGAAACTGGTGGGGTCGCCATCCCTGAAGGTGTTCAGACACCATGGAGATGTGGCACTGAGGGACGTGGCACTGAGGGACGTGGTCAGGGACCAGGTGACCCTGGAGGTCTTTCCCAACCTCAACAATTCCGTGATTCCATCGCAGGGCCCTGCAGCAGTGCGACAGCACAGATTGTGCTCCAGCCTTGAGGCACCTTGACTTCTCAACCAGGCTGTCTTTATAAGACACAGTAAAGCAACTTGGAAAATCATATCATTTTGATGGAGTGTGTTTATGAACGTTTTTCCCTCCTCTTGCCTGCAAGCAAACTAAGAGATACTGGAGCAGACAGCAGAAGAAAGATTGCACTCCCTATGATGCCAAGAATCTCGCCGAAGCCTCATTTAGACTGCTGCTTGCTCTGAGCTAAGCTGAAAGGAGGTGATGTATTTCAGACACCATAACTTAATATTAACATTGTACCTTCGTAACGCTCACTTGAAAAGGCTTACACCAGAAGTCTCATTAGCAAAACCATTAAAATGAGCACACAGCTGGTGGAGAGCATTTACTGTGCAGAAGAGTCAAATTCTTCTAAATTCATAGTGGTAAAATTGATTACTGATTCTAACATCTGTTGCAGATTTTCATTTAATTTCTCCTTTAAAAAGTCACCCAGCTCACACACCAGACTGGGCTCTACAAACCAGCTCCCCTCCCCACTAACCACAAATAATCTCCAGGCAAATCAGATGTACTCCTCTCATAAAGCAATCATGACTACCATGTATTATACAGCAAGCCCTACAACATGCAACATTAAAGATGTAACTCGATGCATTTATGCTATGCTTGTAATCATATAGAAGCCAAGGGCAGCTCTGAAGCAAGGATCGTATTGGAAAAGACCACCAAAGTAAAGAGCACCAGATGCAAGCATGAAACATTTTAACATGCAACTTGGTGTCATCACCCAGAACTGGAAAACAAACGACTTGTCAGCAACGTGCAGAACTGGAAGACAGCACCATTTTACACTCTGTGCCTGTCTCTGGATGTGCCTTCTGTAACACCTCAGGGGAAGGAGCACGCTGCCACAGGCACCAAAATCCATGGAAGGGCAATGCACTGCCAGGTGTGTGATCTGCAGGGAGAAGTAGAGCTACAAAACTGTCTTTTGATGGTCCTTTTCTATCAGGGAAAGGGCTTTGCTACACCTTACTTGTGACCCTGTGTTTCCATGAAATCTTAATTCTCCTAAAGTAGAAAAAAAAAAGCGATGGCATTGTTTTATCCAAGATCTAAGCCAAGAACAGCTATGATGTATAAAGACAAGCCTGTACCTGACCTCCAGAAAGTGCCAATAAGCCATTTCTTTTGTTCTTCTGTGACCCTCCTGGAAGGACAGGAAGGATAAGGTTCTGCTTCGTCATCACATCCTGCAGTGCCATAACATCTATTAACCTGAAGGGGTTTTTTTTTCCCCCTCCCCCTTTGCTTCGTGCATGGCTCCGATTTGTTCGGAGAACATTGGCACCCATCCTCTGAAAGTTAAAGCAGCTCAGCAGTGCCCACTTGGTGTCTGGCAGCACAGCAAGTACTTGAGGTACAAGTGGACAGGACAGGATTTGTCACGATTAAGTCAAGAAGACACAGACAGAGCAGGTCACACCATGTCAAGGTTGGAAGAGTGCTCAGCCAGGTGCCAATAGGAGCAGAGCCCAGCACCAAGGTCCACGTTTTCCTTCAGGAGTCACCTTACTTCTCGGCCAGGTGGAAACCAGAAGTGTGTTGCAGAGTAATGCTGAGTCACAAACAGGGCACGTTCTGGTATGCCCAACACCATCTCTTCTCCAGTTATTTTCAGCGTGCTCGTGTCGAAATCTGTAGGTGCTTCTGCAACCTGGGGTCACTGCATCTCCACTCTGTGTACCAGCAGCAGGGCATTTGTCTCAATCACCAGCCCTGCTGCTTGGGACAACATCTGTGATTGATAGGCAACACACACCACTGCTTCCACGCCTTGCTCAACCTGCTCTGGTAACAGCAAGGGAAACGGAACACCAAGTCAGAAAAACAAAGAAGCAGGCTGATGGTCCATTTATCACAGCTCACAATGTCAGCTCCTTATTCTCTTCCTAAGGCAGTACATTTGGTTAATGGCACCTCTGGGGGAAAAAAAAAATACATCAGCTTGATACAAAAACTCCGGAGCATGGGAAATACAGTTCCTCCCTCTTGAGCTTCTGAGCCCTTGCTCTCAATTAACACCTATTCCTCATTTGGATACAGCACTACAAAGAAATGCTTTTCAGCACCGAAATACAGCTTTCTGGTCTGCAGAACAAGTATTCACATCCCTGGTGCCTCATCAACGGCTCGTCCATCACACCACAGCCCCTCACTCTTGTTCTGATGAACTCAAAGCCGCCGTAGGACGACTCTGAAACTCTCAAACACAGTGTGTGGAAAGAGCATGCTCTAAATCGTGCAGAGCATCCTTCTTTTTCCTCTCAATTTCACCTGGAGGGCAGAAGAAGCACGATGAGAAACAAACAGAGCCTTCTGGGAGTCTACCTGCTGCTTAACAGATTCCTCTCTTGGGAAACATTTCTCAGTACAGAAAAGCCAACGAGACCATCTCAGTAAAAACTGCTCCAGAAAGGCAAAAATACTTGCTCCAAAGAGCAGGGAACAAGGATGGTATTTCCTGTTGTTTGCTACAGAAAGAAAAAAATCACAGAAGCATTGCTTCTTTTCCTCCTGAACGTGCCGTGCACTGCAGCAGCCATCACCAACACACTGCATGGTGCTGGGCACACTGGAACAATTCACTGCCATCTGTGAGTGCAGGTCCTGCAGCACCATGCACAGCCCCACAGCAGCACAGCAAGTCATGGCTTCTGTTGGGGCTGTGCCCATTGCTATTCTTTCAAATGCTCCCAGATCAAGCCTGTGATTCTTATTAGCACTGACTTAGATCAGCTGCAATGCCAGCAGTCCGGGAAGAATTACCCTGAACAAACCTATTGTTTGTGTGGGGTTTTCTCTTTTTTTCAGGCTATATGAAAGTATCGGGCTTGTATTTCACTTCCAGATGCATTAGCATCACTTTCCCAACACGATGCACTTCACCATCCACTCAGAAACAGAAACTGTACTTCTTGGGAACAGCAGTCAAGGCATCAACTCTTAGCACCCTCCAGCCATCACAGCCCTACAGAACGGTGCTCAACAGCACACATGTTAACACAGGGCAGTGCACTTCAGAAGTTGCTTTTGCCTCAAAGCAGCTTGAGATGATTTCTGTGTGCTACAAGCAACACTGAAGGACAAACTTACAAACAGCAGCTTCTTGCTGCTGCCTCTGTTTGATGATGCAACGTGCAGCTGAGCTGGGGCCGGCAGCACAGCATACTGTCCACTGGAGCAAGTAATAATTGGCTCTCGTGTTACCAGTGCTTCAAGGACCCTTCCAACAGCAGTTGCTTTTAGGAGAAAATGCACCTGGTAGTTGAGCTGCTTTTTACCTCCTCTTCACCTTGACCAGAGTATTTTTAGCTGTATGGATTGACTTGCCAATACGTTCACCTTCAGTTCTTCCCTAGGAAATCTCTGCCAACACACAGCAAGGAACAAACCATCTCTACTAAGGGTCAAGAGAGGTGGGAGAGAAGCGATGTGCAAAATCAGCTTCCCAGAAGTCTTCCATGTTTTTGCTCTTGGTATTTCAGCCGTGGCCTCCTCCACTGAGAGAGCTTAATTGGGTTTATACCTAATTTCAGTCAGCTCAGAATTTAGCCTTGGTTCAACAAGATCAGCTGGTACCTACAAACATGTTGATAAACCTACATGCCTTTGCAGAAGTGTCACTCAGTTACAGTGAGTCTTCAGGGTCTCCTAACGTTATTTGGCAGAAAATGGCCCAACACAGTCAGCTCAGAAGGTAGAAAATTTAATTCAGCTGAAACAGTCTCTCTTGTCAGTTCATTTCAGCAGGGAGCACATAAACTTCTGCCAAAACAGCAAAGAGAAGTGCTTGTTCCATTAGAGCACAGTATCAGTAACCAGGAGAGGGAAGGCACATTCATGAAGCATTTCTACTACCTCATAAGATGCTGGGACCATGAGTGATTCATTACTTACAATTAAAACCAGCAACATGGTGGATGGAATTGCGAGCCAACAGCAGCAGATGGGAGCCCGTGCCTTCAGGGCACCAGCTGGCTCTTGAACAGACCCAAAGTGCTGGCAGTGTGAAGGGATACCATCACAACTATGCTCAAACCCATTGGTTTGACTGAGTCTTCCAGAAACAACAGAGGCATTGAGCTGTATGTGGCAGGAGGGCAACCAGAGCCCTTCATCTCCAGCACACACATTTTCACCTCCTTTATGTACCTCAATTTCAAGGGAATCTATGAGAACCAGAACACATGGATTTCTGACCTCCCAGCTGTCTCTGAATCTCCAGTCTTTCTTCAGCAGCATCAGCTTCATTAGGAGAACCACTCTCTTATAACCTCCTCATGTCCTGTTTAGAGTCCTACCTTGCATTTGTGTCTTATGCTTACTTCACAGCCATCCTTTTAAACTCACAGCAAAGTTTTCTGTCCCATCTGACACATACTGCTCTCCCAGCGATGAAATTTCTTCTCTCATAGGAAACTGATTGAGCTTGCTGAACTCTTACACATTTTGTACATAAGATAGGTAACGTGCTCCCAGCATATCCGGGGCTCACACAGCAGTCTACCTTTAGCCATTCCACTTCTGGCTGAGAAGGTAACATGCAAAAGTATGGGAAAAAGAAAATATTCGTAACCAGGTACCTTTTCAGACAAGGCCTTTAAGCTGTCCAGGAACCTCTGCCAGAAATCTTTGAAGAGGGGTCTATCAATTCTCTTCAGGCTCTCCTTGGTGCTGGCATCCACGCTGACATACAGCTGTGTGACAGGCTCCAAGTTCCTTGGTAAGAGAAAAGAGAAGTAGGTGATTATTTTCTGACATTACTGATAACTGATTTTTTGCTTTTTTTCTTTTTTTTTTTAAGCCCCTGGGGTCAGAAATCATGAGGCTCAGCCCATTCCAAGCCACGCTGTTCTCCTGGCCCATAGAAAAATAAACTCATCCAGCAGAAAGACAACCTTAATTCAGCCCAGTTCCACTGCTGCACAGGATGAACTGACTTGATCTGCAGTTGGCTGCATCTGCCAAATAAGTTTTTTTGAAGGAAAATCAAAGGTGTTTAAAAACATCAAACAAATCCCAACCTCCCCACGGTGCTCTCCTTCCCCTTCCAGGACTCTCATTTCATATCAACAGTGTCCAGTCAGACAGTGCTGGTGAAAGCAGCATCTGTGAACCCAGCACAGATGGAACCTGCTCTGCTGTGCAAAGAATGTGGGTCAAACCCAACCCACCTCCAAAACCCAAGGGTAGAAAGGAGAACAAGCAATGCTGAAGTCTGTTAGCAAAGGGACGCTGAAGGGCAAAAAAAGGGACAAAATAAAGCAATCTCCTCTGCCAAATGGAGCTGATAACAGCTATGGTGTAACACGTCCACTCCTCCTTTGTCACCTGGAAGGAGAGGAGGTGACAGCCTCCAGATTGCGCCCTGTGACTCCGCTTTGCAGCAGGTTTAGGACAACATTTAGCAAGTGCTTTTTGTGAAGGCTGCTAATGAGCAGCCTATAGTCCCAAGCTGATTTGGTTCTTTACAAGATAAGAAATTAACAGCTATTGTTCAGCTGCCAAACAATGTCACCCAAAAATACACCAAGTCCCTGGCTGTCCCCAGAGGTGAGGAGGTGACAGAAACTGCCCAGAACGAGACTGAATACAGCTGCTGGCCACCAAAACCCAGCTACTCAATGTGAATACTGAAACAGCCCATCTAAACATACCTCCTCGGGTGTATTTAGACAGAGGACAGCTCAGAACAAGAGTGACACCTTGGGTTAAAAACCCATTTTGTCCGACCTAGCAGCTCCAAAACGACCGAGTGTTGTAGCTGTAAGGAGAAGTGTTAAAGCACAAAAAACGCAGCCAAAGTGCTCTTCTTTCCTTAATGCTGAAGTAGCCTAATTAGAAGAAGCCCCACTGAGGAAGCATAGCAATTGGACAGATCAACACAACGGGAAAGGTGTTACAACAAAGGTGTGATGATGGAAGGACCAGCACGATAGAAAGGTGATATAAAGGAAGGGAAGAAGATTGCTCACCCATGTCAAAAGACTCAAGGTTCCTAGAGGAAAGCTTCAAGTAGGGATCAGCAGAAAGAGGTCCTTCCCACTGGGGGTCAGCCCTTAAATAAAGTCTATCACCTCTCTATCTAGGAGAGGTGCAGCCAGGCTCCATCCCTTCCTGTCTCAGTGGTGAACTGCCTCCACCTGTGCTCTCAGGGCTGACCAGGTCCTTTCCCCAGGACCAGTGGTTCAGGCCCTGACTCAACAGCTCCCATACAAGAAGGAATGAGGGTTTTTTAAAAGATGAGCTGAGAAAATCATCTCTTCTACACGGAGCTGGATCCTAAAGGCAGGCAAGGGGCAGCAGGCTCAGCACTGGAGAGGATGAGGAAGCTTGCTAATCTCTCCTTAGGAGATGCCAGCATGGGAGCTCTGCCCCACGCTGCCCCCAGAGCTCCCTACAGCTGGGCACCAGCATGGCTTCCTGCACACCAACACTGAACGGGGAAAAGGAGAAAGGGCAACTGGGGGTGCATCCATGGCCAGGGAGAAAAGCAGCATCTGAGCTTCCCAGGAAGCAAGTGAATTTCATAATGAATGGGAAACTGAGTTGCTCATGGCTCGGATGGACTTTCCAAAGTTCCTCCTTAACTCGGGGCTGTAACTTGCACACTACAGTGAGTGAAGACAGCTGAGGTCCAGGAGATCGCATTAAAATCCACAGCATTGGCATATGTGAGATGAATGCAGAAATCACAGCCGCAGTGTAGCACAACGGAGGAGCAATGAGCTGCCTTCAGACAGCAGCCACGGGCTGCTTTTACAAGCAGGAGACAGGACACAGGGTAGTTAATGATACAAGAAAACGGGAACATCCATACAGTAAGCAAGTACACATTTTTATGAGCAATAGCAAGCACCTGCTCGTTATTATTAATGATGCTTCTAAATGCAAACACATCTATGTGAGCATTCTTGTTCACAGCCAACAATCAGAAACAAGGAAGAGGACAAGAGCCAGGTAGCTGCTCAATGAGCTTGCACACAGTAGAATGTTCTGCTTTATCTGCCTGGAGGCAGGCGGAGCTGCAGTCTGTTTGTGAGAGGAGGAAGAGGAGAGGAGGAAGGCCCAGGAAGCACCACCCTGGAGCCCCGGGGTCCTCTCAAGCCCACTGAACCCTCCAGGCACGCTCTGAGCTCACACCACCCACTTCTGGACCAACTTTTACACTACATCTCCCCTTTGCTGACAACAGAAACCAAACTTGGTGCACATTCAGCTCTCCTACTGGGCAAGTCATTTGCTTTGATTAGCCAAAGATCAGTCGCAATTTTCAATGACACCAAGACTTGCATTTTATTGCTCTTTTGGTTTCTTTTTAACAACAATCAGCAGATCCTAAAAGATACAGCTCCAAAATATAGTATGCTCTCCTTCTGAAAGGCTATTTTTAGGAGGGAGCAATTTCTGTCGATCAGGCACATAATACATGACTTAAAGTAACTTGATTACACAATTATTCAATCATTTGGAATGCCTTTGTAGTGTATAATTACTCACTCAAAAATTGCATGCCCTTCCCCCCTCACTGCCATATTCAGACCAGAAGAAGGAAAGGAAAAGGAAGCTCTCCGAGTGCTAACATGGAAAGGCAGTGAGCTGAAATAGGCTGAGCTGCAAACAGCCCTCACACAGCACAGCTCAGCAAACTGCAGGGCTGCATTTCGGCAGCACCATGAACTGATGGTGCTCAGATGAGCTCCCAGCCATCCTGCAGTGCAAGGGTATTTACTGCATTTCCTTGGTTCGGTTGGTTAAAAACAGCCTGGTAGTTAAAAGGCCATCAGAACCAGCAGTTTTTTGTGTTTGCAAAAGAAAAACTCTGGGAGTACATTGAGCTGTTGTGAACGTTTAGCACAAGCACCTCTGCTGCCACTTCTGCAGGGTGATGTGGCACTGTGCTTTGTCCCTGCTGTTAGAACTATACCCTGGGTCCTGCCAGAGAGGCTGACCTGGGCAGAGCTCAGCCAGAGAGAGAAAAAGACGAGGGAGAACACAGGGAGATGCGGGTGGAAATCCAGCAGCTGCTGGGTGAGCCCCTTTCATTGCCAGCACAGAGCTGAGTGACCAAACGGCATTACAGCACGGGTCAGCACTGACATGCTGTAGTGGGGACTTCTTTTGTTCAGCTCTCACCTGATCTCCTCTGGGAACTGTGCGTTGGTAACCAGGAAGCTGGAGATGCCACGCTGGTGCAGGAGCCGCAGGAAGCGGTTGATGTCGGGGTACATGATGGGCTCTCCCACCAGGGACAGAGCGCAGTGCTTGGCTGCCATCGCCTCCTCGAAGCGCTCTGCCCTCACTCCTGTCACTCCTGCAGAGAGAAAGGGTGTAAATTACACACAGCATCCTCCCAGCTGTGTTTGAATCTGAAAGGTGAAGGTGCAGAGGAAGGCAGAAGGGTGCTCAGACGGCTGGAGCACTTCTCCTATGGAGACAGGCTGAGAGTTGGGGGTGTTCCATCCTCCCTTCCATGAGGCCTCACTGTGGCCTTCCAGTACTTGAGGGGAACTTAAGAGACAGGAGGGAAAGCGACCTGTTACATGGTCTGATAGCGACAGGACGAGGGGGAACGGCTTTAAACTAAACGTGAGGAGATTTAGGTCAGATGTGAGGAGAAAATTCTTCACCCGGAGGACAATGAGGCACTGGCACTGCTGTGCAGAGCTGTGGGTGCTCCATCCTTGGAGGTGCCCCAGGCCATAGACGGGCCCTGGGCAGCTTGAGCTGGGGGGCACCCAGCCCGCAGGTTGGAACTGGATGGGCTTTGAGGTTCCTTCCACCTCAACCATTCTGTAGCTCTATGATAAAATATACCCTGGCACCAGGAGATGCCAGTTGGAGCCATTCTGTACCAGAGTGGACAGCAAGCCATGGCAGAGAGACCCAACACAGCCCTGCAGGAGCCCGCACAGCAGTGCATGGCCAGGCACACGAGGCTCAGGGCTCAGTCAGCTGTCACAATCCACTCCAGTGACATGAGTCAAACTTCCCCTTGCTAAGATCTTGGTGACACTGCCTAAATGCTAAGACAAGCACAGGAGCAAGCTCTGTGCCACTTCCAGCAGGCACTCACAGAAGTCACGCCACGTTCTGATTCTCAGTCCTGCCAACCAGCTGCCCCATGAGAACAAAGCCCCCAGAGGAGCTGGGCACAGCTCAGCCACCAGGTCTGCTGGGCACAACCCAGAGGACGTGCCCCAAAGAACACCCACGTGTGAGCAGCCAGAGAAACTTCAGAGCAACGAGAAAAACGAGGAATCCAACTGCAGCATCCGTCTGCAGGTTTAGCAGATCTGAACTGCAATTATTCCACCCATGAGCAGGCAGGGGAGAGGGAAGGCTGCTCCATCCATACCCAGCTATGCGCTCAGGAGCCCCTATGAAGGCATCCGACTGCAAGCAAGCTTTTTGTTCCAGATGTGTCACATCCCATTTCCTCGGCGTGCCTTGATGGACTTGAACAACATCTGAGGTTTTGGGCTGGGGGTTGGTCTGCTTCAAAAAGCAAAGAGTTTGAAAGTTTGAAAGCAGGTCCTCAGCTCACCTCCCGTTGCCTAGACGCTGGAGCTCAAACAGCACAGAAAATTACATGCTATGCTGCAAAGCCTAGATAAAAAAGAGGTGTTGGTGGATATTGCTTCAGCCTCACGCAGAAAGCTGGTTGGTGATCAGAGCGAAGCTCAGCACATTGAAACCAGCCGGGCTTCGTCCTGAATAGGGACAGGACTAATGGCTGCACTGCAGCAACCTGACAGCGCTAAATGAGAGCTTTATTGGGAACTACTGGGAAAGAAAGGAGCATCTCAGCCACACACGGAGATGAAAGAACTGCCTTTTGTTTTTCTAGAGCTACTGTGGGTCGTTTGGGGAATTAACTTCTCTCTGTCTCAGCATCTGGCAATAGGACTGCAGCAATTATAGTGCCAGCTCTGGAAGAAAAATTCCAACATCACAGAGTTCAAAAGGAACTTTCTCAAATCAGTTTACATCACAGTGGCACATAGAGCAAACACACCGCAGATGAGGGCAAGGGTTTTACATGCAATCATTTGCCCACATAAATCACAAGCTAGACAGGAGCAAAGCAAACAGGATTAGTGGGCACTGCTGCCTCCAGCTGCTATCCTACCAGTGCACGTGGATCAGGGAAACTAAAGCATGGCCCAGCACAGCCTGCTGGATGTGGGTGTCCCTCTGCAGCCTCCTGTGCCTGCGATGCACAGAACACCAATGTAGCATCACGCACAGGCATTCCCAGATCTAACTTTAAGACCCCAGTGGGAACTGCTCAGAACACACCTCGTCCTGTAAGCCCGCAGGATTTCCTCTTCCAGGTCACATGTTTGTGTCTATTCCTTCATTTTTCCCCCCAGCCAAACCAGGGCTGTGCTGTCACACATCCACTCTCTTATTTCTGAGTTATGTTTCCATTCCACGTGTGCCCTCCACAAGGGCACAGAGACTCACAGTCCCTACCTGCAAAACGTATCCATCAAACAAACTGCTTCACACCTCCCCACCTCCGCTCCCTGTCAGGAAGATGCCTCTCCAACAGTTCTTCTTTAGGAGAATTACGTGACATTAACTAACACTTACGGTCTCCAACACCTGCACAAACCATGGCAAACGTTAAAAGAGGAGGGAACACGTTTTCAGAAGCACACAGTGAGGTTCCTGCAGGACACAGATTGCCCTCTGGTTGCACTCTCACAACTCCTGGCCCAGGGTAACGCTGCTAGGAAGCACATGCACGTTTAGGGAATGTCTGGCAATGGGTTTAATGGAAAATAAGTTCCAGAAGAGAGAACAGGACTGTCTTTGCAGAGCTCCTGACTCTTTAGGAACAGCTCCTGCCAAATCACTCTGGAATCTTTCCTCCTCTCCAACGTTTTTTGAGAAGTGCAGTAAGGGGAGAAGCAGAACTGCAGAACTGCGGGGATCAGAAGGGATCTCTGGAGATTCTCCTGCTAAGGCAGGTTCCCTGCAGTAGGCTGCATAGGAAAAGCGTGAGCAAACAACCTGCTGTGATAGGAGCATTTGGTATAAAAAGCAAGCCTGACGTAGAGATTGCTGCCAATTGCTATTGCATCCAAACTGGGACAAGGCAAAACAGTGTCTGAGTTTCAGAAAGTGACAACAGTTAAGGGAAGATGGATTATTGTGAAGATAGTAAATTTTTATGCAATTTTTGTTTTCCCAAATATATCACACTGCAAAGGAAAACCATGGAATCACAGAATTACAGGGGTTGGAATGGACTTCAAGAGATCACCGAGTCCAACCCCCTTGCCACAGCAGGTACCCCAAAGCAGGTCACACAGGTAGGTGTCCAGACAGTCCAGAAGATCTCCATAGAAGGACATTCCACCACTTCTCTGGGCAACCTGTTCCAGTGCTCCATCACAGTCACCATAAAGCTCTTTTGAATGTTTGCATGGAACTTCCTACGTTCAAGTTTTAGGCCACGATGGAGGGTGATGGAGGCTCAGGCTGGTGCTCAAACACACGCAGCCACAGACTGTGAGGTCATCAGCTGAGGGTTTGGGACACCAGCAAGAGACGGCTGCCACCTCACTGACTCTCATGTATAAATTAGGGCAGTGGCAGAGTCCAGTGTGGATTTGTGCCTGGACTCCAGCTGAGCGTATCTGTAAGTCTCACAGTACTGACTGAGGCCTTGGTGAGGTCAGATGATGATTACTTCAAGTGCCCTGCCCCACAGCACGCTCAGTTACAGCCTGCAGCATGAGCAGAGCTGATGCTCATTGCTCCTGAACTTGGCTTCCCACCCGAGCTCTGGGCTGCCTTTTTCCAATGGCATCCAAGAGATTTGGCATCCCTGCTCCAGTGGCTCCAACAAGAGGTCAGGAGGACCTCCAATGATGGGTGATGAGACGTGCACATGAGACAGAGCACCGTGCTGGGTCTGCTCTGTGTGCACAGGCTCGATGTGCAATCTGTCGGTGTTGTGTCTGTTGCTGTTGTTTTAAGGAAGAAAGGTTTATTTCACAGTTTGAAGTTGGGTTTAAACCAACTCCCACACACAACTTTCAGGAGAATGCTGGGCTTCAAACAGAAGTTTCTTTGCAGGAACTTCTAGTTTTCACCGACTTGCTGTGCAAACACACCACATTTCTGCCCTGCAGGAGCAATGCCTCCATCACATTGCAGTGCTTCAACACAGAATGCAGGAATTGCCCCTGGGTCATGCATCACTTTAACAGTGTGTTGCTTTTCTTCTGTGTGAATATAAACAAATATTTTGACTCAAGCCCTATCTGACAGAAAAGAAGATAGGATGTTTTACTATTTGTAGGGCTTTTGATTTTGATAGGTGCAACACAAATCATGGAACCACTGCAGCAGGTGTCAGCTCAGGCTCCAGCACTGGCTGAGATGGTGACAGCTTTGCTTAGAAGCCTTGAAAACCTCCATGGTTGGAGAGTTGCTTACTTGAGTACATGTGCAAACATGCACTCTCTTCACTGGACAGCTTGAAGCTATCAAACAGCAACCTGAGTCTGCTGCCCCTTGTTCACCCACAGCAGGTGGGTCTCCTGCCAGCAGATGGTGGTGAGGACATCTTCACACAGACCTTTCCAATTCAGGCTGAACTGCACACATATCCCTGTGTTCAGTCCAACAGCCAGGTTTCCAGAGCTCTATTGAAGCGGAGCCCTGCTGCTCAGTGTGCTTCCCACCCTCTCGAAATTAGGAGTGCTTGCAATGCTGCTGAGTGTGCATTCAGTCTCACCATCCATTCACTGAGATCACAGAATCACAGAATGGCCAGGCTTGGAAGGGACCTCAAGGATCGTGAATCTCCAACCCCCCTGCCATCAACCTCCACATTTCATAGCAGCCCAGGCTGCCCAGGGCCCCATCCAACCTGGCCTTGAACACCTCCAGGGATGGATGGGGCATCCACAGCCTCTCTGGGCAGCTGTTCCAGCACCTCACTGCTCTCATAGTAAAGAACTTCCCCTGACATCCAACCTCAATTTTCTCTCCCTCAACTTCAAACCATTTCCCCTTGTCCTGCTGTTATCTCCCTTTTCAAAGAGTTGATTCCCCTCCTGTTTGCAGGCTCCCTTTAGGTACGGCAGGCTGCAATGAGGCCACCCCGCAGCCTTCTTTTCTCCAGGCTCAACAAGCCCAGCTCCCTCAGCCTGTCTTTGTAGGGGAGCTGCTCCAGCCCCTGATCATCTTTGTGGCTCCTCTGGACCCTCTCCAGCAGCTCCCTGTCTTGTACTGGGGCTCCAGACCTGGACACTGCACTGCAGATGGGGCCTCACAAGAGCAGAGCAGAGGGGGACGATCACCTCCCTGTCCCTGCTGGCCACCCCTCTGCTGATGGAGCCCAGGACACCATTTGCTTTCTGAGCTGTGCAGCACAGGCTCCTGGATCAACACCTGAAACGCCTTGCATGTTATCAGCCACCAACCAGACCTGAACCCATTGAGCACAACCCCTTCAGCCTGCCAAGACACTTTCAACTCCTTTAAGAGCCTGGCTGCCAGAAGCAACCCAGCCCTCCACACTGCACGCACACAGCAGCACGGCTGGGTCACCTGGCTGCTCTCCCTGCAGCTCAGAACGGGAGCTCCCAGGGATCTGAAACTGCAAGATGATGCAAACCAGCCCCTGTGAGCAGCAAAGCTCGTGAGGCCTCAGCTCCAGTTATTTTTCTGCCTACTGCATAAGTCCAATGAATGAGGCAGAGCAACGCTGCTCCGCTGACACGAGTTTTTTCGCCTGTCACATTTTTAAGCCATTGGGTTCTCTTTGCACACAGCCAACGTAAACAAACAGGATCCCAAAACGACAGCCAAGGCTAAGGCTCCTCTTGCACTTTTAATGGATGCTTCATTTCACTCCTGCTGCTCGCACAGCCTCTCCTGTCAATTAGGAGGAGCAGAGTTCTAGACCTGTCCTGCCAAGCTGGTCGGCACGCTGAGCACAGGGCTGACCTTGGCAGGGTGACCACGCTCACTGCTTGGGGAGAGAAGAATAGAAGAAAGCAAATATTTCTATACGTACAGCTAAAAGCAAATAAATGAACCCACAAGGATTTGATAATGGAAGCAAAATACAGTAATTAGCAGATCAGCGAATAACTGCAGCTTCAGTTGCACACAAATACACTGAGTAATCCTCAAAAATAATAACCTGAATGTTACTGCTCACTTATTAATGAGGAAAATCTAGAAGTTTCAGAGGTAACAAAAGCTTCTAGTGGAAGCTTCTAGCCCAGACAATGTATTTCTTACTTGTGTTGGATATCAATCCCTCTTGCATTCCATCTGCTCTCACTTTGACATAAGAACAATGAAATCACTCATCACCCAGGTGAGCTTTAACTGCTGTGGAAGCCTCAGGGCACACAGAGGGACACGATGTCACAGCTACCAGCATGCACAAGAGGCAGCTCCAGTCTGCTCCCTCAAGGCAGGGGTAGGCACTCAACAGCTGACTCAGGTTGTAATGACAAAAACAAGACAAAACCTTGCTAAAACCAAGCAGTAATCATGCCCTCGAGGTTTTCCCACCTTCTGAGATCATAGATCTTATGCCTCTTTCTGTCCTGCAGGTGACTAGGATGCTCTGATATAAGCTCTAAAGGTGCTTCTGCATCTTCAAACAGCATCAGTGATGGGAAGAGAAGTTAGTTACCTTTGAACTCCTTGATCATGTTCTGATGATTCTCAAGAGCTTCCCTCAAGATCATCTCAGGTTGATCCATTTTCCATCGCCACTCCGTGCCCACAGGATTCGTATGATGTCTGGAGGAAAAAGAGACCAGAGTGACTCGCTGCAGTTTGCACAAACCCATCTGTCACCCTGTGGACTCTGGCACTGCTTAATAAAATTAAAAGCAGCAGCAAATTATCTGCAGGATCCTTCTGACAACTCTCAGATGTGATCGCTGGGCACCACTCTCACGTCCTCCTCCTCCCACTCTCTGGTCTCCCCAGGAAGAAGAGCAAACACTGCAGCCCAGTATCAACATTGTGCATCTATTTGTAATCGTGGGTAAAAGGTTTATGAGAAGTCAAATGATGCTCTGCAGTCAGCAAGACCTCTATCAAGGAAAGAAAAATCCACTCTATCTCCTTTTCTAATAACAGCTACACAAAGCACTCAACAAGGAAGATCCTAAGCCCCTCTTAAGTTCCATTCTGGAGGTACTGAAGGAAAAGGTTTATTCCTAAGCCAATTCCTGGTTAACATTCTAGTAAGAAGACAAATGAGGGCAGGCTGCTCAATGGGGGCCTGCAGCATGCCAGAGCTGTGTCTTTGGTGGATGTGGTTGGGCTCCCAGCTTTACTCAGCAGGAGCTCCCATCACTTCTGAGATCTGCAAGCTAACCAGCTACTGACACTCAAATGCAGATTGCAGAAACCACCTCATGATCCTTCTAAGGAACAGCTGTGTCAAACTGGGTTTGGAAATCAATGTTGCCTACACAGAAAGCACCACTGTACTCACATTTTGCTTTCCTCAAAAACACAAAAAGCCCATGCAGGGAAATCCACCACCCAAGTGCATGGAAGGTACCTGAAGCTTCTCCTCTTTATTCTTTGGCACAAGAGGATGTCACCACACCATTAGCAGCCACCTGGATGAACCTAATCAGTGGTTGGTGACCCTGCACACAGCAGGGGGTTGAAACTGGACAAACATTGTGGTCATTTTCAACCCAAGCCATTCTATGATTCTAATCCAGGCCAGCAAAGGAAATGCCCCAAAGCGGTGTGCTACCAGCGTGTGCCTGCATTGGACACCACAGCCAGGCTGTGCACAAGCATGGACCTCTTATGGTGAGGGGCATTTCACAGCATCTAAAGGTTGGAAAAGATCTCCAAGATCTCCAAGGCCAAGCACAACCCACCCCCACCATGCTGACTGCCCACATCCCTCAGTGCCACATCTTTCTGGTTCTGGAACACCTCCAGGGACCCCACTGCCCCCTGGGCAGCTCTTTTGGAGAAGAAACTCTTCCTCATATCCAATCTGACTCTTCCGGTACAAATTAAAGCCATCACCTCTTCTTCTGAAACCTCTCATCCCAGGGACCTTGCTGCACTCATGTTAGTAGCAAACAGGGATAGGAAGGTGCCTACAGGATGCACTCAGAACATCAAAGAATTCCTGCACTTTCAACTCCTTGTTCTCTGCCCTCTCATTCTTTTTCTCTAAAACTACAAAACTTTCTCCACTTCTCCCCTCCTGATTCGACTGCGGCTCATGGAGTAACGTATTAAGAAGAGCAGCATGTATTTGCTGTCCTTTTCCAAACAGCACTACTGGATTAACCCAGGGCTGGGCAAGAAAACATCAAGCAGCACCTCCTATTGCAAGGCAAATCTCTGATCAGCTGATCTGTGCTGCGGTCAGCCATGGGGAGGACTGGCAGCTCCTGCCTTCTCAGCCTTCCAGCTCCAAGGCCATTGGGATGTGACAGCCAGCACACAGCAGGCAGGGCACCTCTTCAGAAGGAAATGGCTGCTTCAGTGCCTCCTGGAGACAAGCAGGACTCCCACTGATTTCCCCACATGATTAAAACCTGCAGTTCCACGCTTGGGCTGTGCTAAGACAGATTCTAAACCCAACATCAACAGAACCAACCTCTGCAAGCATCTCTTTGTCCACAGGGAGAGCAAAGACCCAAACGCTGCTCTCAAACTGTTATCATCTCACAGATCCTTCAAGCCATAGCAGCCTTCCTCTCTAATTTTTTATTTGCTGCCAACACGGAAAATTTTCTGAATACCAACTATAAAAAGGCATTTATAAACCACTTACATGTTTAACTACATAGCTTGTACCCTATATATTTAACAGGGCAAGCTGGCAGGAAATCAATAGGCTCTTAATGCATGCTGGACAACTATTAATTACCAGCGCCAAGCAGTCCTTGCTTTTCTAACACATTCCAACTGCTCACAAAACATACCAAGTCGTGCCTGCAAAGCAGCTCAATGGCAAACAGCAGCTTCTCCTTCCCTAGGAAACAAAGCACCGTTTGGTGGCTGATGGGATCACTGCAGAGGCCGTGACACAGCCATTCCCTTTCCATACCTCTGAGTCGTGCATCTCACCAGCTACTCGGGTCCTGGGCAGGTAATGGGGCATCACTTCTCAGCCTAAAATAAACTTCATGCACACACCAGAAAACCCTCACTATATTAGAAAAGGAAAACGTTGCTGCTGGAAAATTGTGAAAGCACAGGGCGTGTGGTTCCTAGGAAAGGATGGGAGGGAAAAAGCAGAACAAAACTAAGAGCTGATGACTGCAGGATGCAGTGAGCCCCAGAGCCAGCAGGTGAGGTTCCAGAGGAGAGAGAAAGGCTTAAGGGCAACGAGTTCCAGGGAACTGGCAGCTTTTGAAATCCTATTAAGGCAGAAGTGCAAACTGTGGCAATAAAAAGCAAAGATAGAAGTGTAACAAGAAACCAATCTGGCAGAATCACAGCGCTGCTGCAACCTTGCAGTGCTCCATCTGAAAAGAACAAAACCACAGGGTCACACTCAGAGGTCAAGGCACAACAACCACAGGATGCATAAAAGGGCCAGCAAGAAAGACCTCCCTATAACGACGTGGGGAGCAAGCAGATGGCCAAGGAAGAAGTCCAGCCAACGCACAAGGACAAAGTTTAACGTTTCTCTGTTATGCCAAGAAAACTGCTTGCATCTCCCACTGGCAAAGGGGAAAACAGGGAGAGGTGATGAAAAGGACAGGTAAACAGTGAACATCTCAAAGTGCTGCCACAGGGGTGGATCCCAAACTCCTCAGTGCACTGGATGGACCGGCTGACAGGGCATCACGAGAAATGCTTGAGGGCAGCACACAAGAGTGATTTCTGACACTGTGAGGGAGTGAATGCAGTGCTCCAGCAGGAACCCCTGTACCAGCCCCCTGTAACTCTTTGCTCCTCAGGACACATGGGAACCAGAAGACAGCACGAGGATGAGCAGCAGCCAACTCCGATCTGTTGAGAATGTCTTACGTCAAGATTAAGAGAGGGAAAGAGGAAAAAAGAAGAGGCCGAGCTTTTGATTTATCCAGTGTTTTAATGACCTGAACAAAGAGACATTATCATGGAGGCAATGCAATTCTGTGGAAGAGCTTAAGGACGCAATGGAAAACTCCAACCAGAGATGTGCCACCACTGGTTCAGAAGGATGAGAGACCTGGCCCAAGGGGCATCCCCAGGGCAGGGCACCAGGCTGCAGCTGCCCAGCAGCAGAACCCACACACTGGGAGATGCAAACCCATAGGAAACACACACAACTAGCAGCAGATCATTACACTGACATCATCACATAGCAGTGGTGACAAGCAGTCACAACCCACAACTGGCCACAAGATAGGCAAGCACAGAGCTCAGCAGTGCTTACACACAACGCTCTGTGCGTGCACAGGAAAAGCAATAGCAGCCTTGAAAGCAGAGCAGAGGAGATGGCTGGGGATGCAGAGCACCTGCAGCAGGCTGCAAGCATCGGGGCTTCCTGCCCCTGGGCACAGCAAACACAGTTTTATTTTCTATTTATCTTCTGAAAATCAGCCAATGCTCACTTCAGATAGGAGCAACAATTAAAAAGCACCTTTTTAAACTGTTACCTGAGGATAAAAGCACAGAATGCACCTACAGAAACTTCCCATTCAATTGTTGGGTTTTTTCCCCCACGTTGCTCCATCTTTTGTTGGTAGGCTTAAGAGAACAACAGCTTATAATGAACAAACAGAGGAAAACAATAAAAGTTTTTCAAAAGGCTGGGAATGATTCCTACATGCTGATAAGTTTAATTAACACAAAGGAATTAAGTCTACATCAATCACTGGATATCTAAAAATCATTTTAAGCGCAACATGATGTTCACTATTTTCCAAAAGTGAAACTTGGACTTGACATGTTTTCAAATCAAATATAATTTTCTGAGACAGCTGAAAAAGGCATGGGTTGATTTCTTTTTTTTTTTTTAATCAAAATCAAGTTACTGACTACTATAAATGGGTACCAAGCCACCTATGACACCTGCCAAGACATGAGCATTCCAGAGGCAGTGAGCTGGCTATATTCACTGAAGCAGTGAGCATTTACTTTAACAACAGCTGCGTGTCCAAGAGTGCACATACAGCATGATGAGAAGCAGAGATGTCAGTCCCAGACATTGCTACCAGGATCCTTTTCCACCCCATCACGACCCTTCTGCACGATGATGGAATCAAGGCTCCTCACTGCGCAGCATGTGCTGGGAATCCCCCATGGCAGATGCTACTGTTGGGTTCCAGTAACCTTATGGTCATCTAGAGTGACCTTACCTCCACGTCAGATGCATGTAAATAAAAAGAAGGGAGTAGCAATCTTACTGTAAAGAGGAGCCCTCAGCCTGAGCACAAATTCAGCCTGCTGTACACGTCAGCTGAAGCCTCCCAGCACAGGCATAAACACTACAAAAGTTAACAGAAATACAAACCAAATTCTTTATGGAATATTTTATTCTGCCTGATTTGCCTCCTCCTCGGGCCCAAAATAAATGAGGTTTAAATTAATAGGCTTTATTAGCTGCTCCATCTCTCCACAATAATGGATCGTGTTTTAGACACTCACCCAGAGGACATAATCAAATCAGGTTTGGATTGCAACACAATCACCAGCAGCATCAGGCAGCCTCAGTCCCACACTCGCCCTAATTGATTAAGAGATTTGGTCACTCACACATTTCCATTTAGACAATTAAGCTAAAGAAGCACTACAAACAGCAAGAGCAACTGGGAGCAACAGTAACAGACAGCAGACTATTTTTATAGGGAGAGCTATGAGTTAGGGACGGTGCAGTAATTAAAGTCTATTTGTTTTGTTGGTTTTTGTTCGTTTTTTTTTTTTAACCCCCCTCTTTATTCTTACTGCAACAGCCTCAGCAGTTCAACCCACAAAGCAACGATTGAGAAATAAACAAAAAAAACCCACAGTGCTCTGATCTGCAGCTCAGCGCACCGAGCTGCACAACGAGGCCAAAGCATAAAGCCTCTATTAAAACATTTTGCCAGCAGCAGATCAAAACTATCACTTCCCATGTCCCCAGCAGCACAGATGGTGACTGCTAACAAGGTCTGTGTTCATACAGCCCAGCCACTGGTGCCTGGGACGCCGCCTTCAGCCTCGTGGGATTAAGAACCTGCACAAAGTGGTGGGTTTGAAATAAAGCTACTGCTTCCAGGACTCCTCTTAAATGTGAGGAATGATGCCTCCAGAACGATGGGCTGGAGTTGCATGGAAGGTACCACACACAGCTATTTATCCCAATTCACAATTGGCTTCTCTAATTTAGCCCCATTCTCCAGACACAGACTGCTGCTAAAAAATAAAAACCAGCAGAGTTGTGTCATTTTGAAGAGGAGCAGTGTTAAATGGCCTGCAGTACAATACCAGGAAAAAAAACCCACTTCATTTTGGTGATGTTATTGCTTTTTATTTGCTGTTTATGGTGTACCTTCTGTGTAGGGACAAAGGGACAATAATACACATGGCAATCTTGCCCCATCAGCACCGACAGAGCTGCAGAATTCAATGCACCATTGCAAGCTGATAGATGGAAAAAAGGAACAAGCAGTACGTTTTTCTTCAGTCATCAGATTGTTATTATGTACTCTGAAGAAAAGTGGCAACACTTGCACATTAAACATGCCATTTGCTGTGTCCTTTCAAGCCAGGAAAGGATGAAAGCCCATCAAGAGAACCAATTAACATTCTGGAATAGAGTCCCAAATGCAAACTTAACTGGATAACTACTGCCTGATGCTTATACTTAATATTAACATGGGAGACAGCTTCAAAGTGCATTCAGAATTACAGCCATACCTCTGCATGGATGCTGTCGTTTTAATATCCTCATGAAATATTTGCATTATTAGAGCTTGAAGATTGAAAAGATGGGAAAGGCTTTGGCTGTTTTGGCATGAAAATAGTGGCACGTTGGATACCCAGGCTTAGGGATAGAACGGCTGCTCCTGGCAGCCAGCCCCCCATAGCAGACTTAAATAGCAGAGGATGTGCAGCCCCCGTGGTTTGAAATAGCTAGCAAGGTAGGAGACAAAAGAGCTGAAAGAATAACGTGTGTCCACCCACTCAGCACACTTGCACGTCACCACTTTTATTTCTGCCAAGCCTCAGAGATCCCCTCTCACATCCCCCAGTCCAGCAGAAGCCTCCCTCCAGCATCTGGTGAGTGGGGCAGCTCGCAGCTCAGATCCAGGCAAAGCTTCAGAGAAGGACAAGGAAGCAATCCCTCTGAGAAAGGGGTCACTTCACTAAGATGCAAGATTATTTATCAGCTGCTTTACAAAGCAACAGTTGGTGAAGTCATCACATTTCACTCACTGAAAACGTGACTGAGTTGGGGGCAAAGGTATTTTAAGTAAGAAACAGGATTTGATTTCAGAACAAAAGTACTTGCAACGTTTAGCACGTCGGTGGCTTTGCACAAGGCGAGAGCTCATCCATGCTCTCCAAAGCTCTAGCCATCTCAAGAGGGAAACACATAACAAGGGCTGACACCTGCCAGCTCGTTCAGAGCAGGGAGCAGAGGGACCCACGGACTGCACTCTCTCTCAGCCTACCCAACTCCTTGATTTCACCTTCCACTGGTATCCAGCACATCTGAACTTGCTGGGGCCCAGGACATAGACACAGAGGACACTACTCTAGGCAAGGGGGCACTGGGGAGCCCTCAGACCCAATTCACTGGGAGTTGGAACTGGATGATCTTTAAGGTCACTTCCAACCCAAGCCAGCCCATGATTAAATCCCAGAGATGGGCAGACCACAGCAGCCCCACCAGTCCCAGCCCAGGGGCCTCACAGCACTCAGAGGAGAGGGGAGCAGAGCTCCCTGACAGCAATGGAGTGGCTCAGAGCCCAGCTGGCCCACACAGGGCTGTCCAGAGCAGGGCACAGGTTTAGCACCGCACACACTGCTGCTTGGGCTCTGCTCTGCCCCTTGCATTGCTACGCCACGAAAGACCACAGACACGGGGGTAACACGGCATGTAAGCAGGTGACCTCTCCCAAAGCAGAGCTGCTCCAGCACTTTACCTCCAGCAGAACACGCATTTGTTGGCGCAGGCCAGGCTTGGTGTGGCCTCCATGCAGCGGTGGCTCTCGATTCCATAGAAGGTGTGCTTGTAGCAGCCACCTCTGCCTCGGAGCATCGACTGCAGCAGAGAAAGAGACACACAAATACAAGAAAGGCTTTAAAATCAGCTCCCTGGGCACATTTAATGCATTCACTTGCACTGGTGTCCAAAGTCACCTTGTGATGGGTGCTGCAGACATGGAGCAGCTCAGAGAAACGACAAATGCACTCCAGCTTAAGAAATTCAAAGCATGATCAGCATACAGCCCAACTGCTTACATACAGCTGAACAGAAACAAGGTATTATGGTGCCAACATTAACTGCCCTAGAGGAAACTTAAGTGAAATCAATACCTTCTCACTTGTAACACCAAAGCGTAGCAGGGTGCTTTCAACTGAATTAGCCAACGTAGGAAGCAAGTGAAGCCACTTAGGCTGTAAGAATTATTGTACAAGACCAATAAAGAGTAACGAGGGTCAATGTAATGGCTGCTCTATGAAACACTCAGTTCTCCCAGATTTTTGTGCAGAGTGCTTCTTCTAGCCTCCCATTAAAAGATACCCTGCCCCTCCAAACCCCCACTCACACCACTGGCCCCAGCAGGACACTGAGCTTCCTTCCCAGAGCTGCAGACACCTTCTCACCACGCTCTTCTCCTGCTCAGCACGCAGGGAGCAGGGACTGTCTTCCATGATCTCAGCTTAATAATAATAAATGGGAAAGGTTCTTCAACGCTCTCCGGAGAAAGTGTGAAATATGGCTGTGTAACTTTTAATCTATCTTCCTCTACGTGAAGGGTCCTAGCGATGCAGAAACAGGTCTGCAGTGAGCTGTGGGGGAAGAACAGAGGCAGTGCCTGGCGTACATAAAGCACTGCATACAGGTGAGAGATTAAACAGAATGGAAAATGCTGTTTACTCCATCCATCCCTCCAACCACAGATTCCAGGAGACTCCAATTCCAGCAGAGCAAGCTGTCTCACAGATCTCATCAAGGCGGCAAATTGGACTCTTCCTTACATTTGCAGGTTCTCTGCTATTTCCAGAATCCAGCAGACACTGATTTCAAACTGAGATAGCACTACAGAGCTTTCTGTAACGCTCCTCCTTCCAACCCTGGCTTGTTTCTCACTGATACAAATCCAGACCAGCCCTCCTGAAGGCACTCACACACTGGTGTGAATCTGAATCAACGCCACTGCCTGTAACCAATTTCAGCTCCATTTATTAGAGCTCTTTCTATTCAACTCCTGCTTAAGCTAAAAATAGGAAGGGCCTATCTAAGCACACAGAGCTGCTATTTATTTTGTGAAATGGCTTTACAGTGCTGCATTACATTTCAGTTCTTTAATAAAAATAGGTTCTCTGGTTCTCTCTCAGCCCCAGCACCGACGAAGCCTGACAAGTTTTCCTTTAAACATTTCACGGCCTTCCCTGGCACCAAGAACAACAGAGGAGAGAAATATTTGTCAGAGCAAACGGCAGAAGCGTTGCTGGGATCAGCACGCCTCAAATGTTCCTGACAATACAGCGGTGGGCTTGCTAAGCTGTTCACAAGGAGCCTTTGATGAGACAGTTCATTGATAGCAAGCATTAAATAAAGCCTCACTGCAGCCACCCACAGAGCTCCTCTTAAAAATAAACAAAGTTAATCACGTAGCAAAAGAGAGCTGAGACCAGGAACTGATCGCTGCCACCGCACAGGAGTCAGCTGGCACTCTGATGAGATGCTGATTCCCAGTTTATGGCCCTGTGAACGCCGACAGCTTCAGCATGTTAGAATCCATGCTACTCCTCAAATGCACACCCTTACGGAGCAGCTTTCAGCATGCGAGCTGTGAACTGCTTCTCAGGGACCTGCAGAGGACAGCTGGAGCAAGAAACAGAGCAAACTTCACCTGCTTTGCTAGGTTTGCTATATGAACCTTCCAAGGGGAAGAAGAGCAGAGGAGTGTTGCCAATCAGATGCATCAGCCACAGAACCACAGGTCTGAGTGCCCACATGCCACCTGAACGTAGCGACGAGCTGTGCTGCCTTTGTCTCTCAGGACCTCACACCTCTGATGCAATCTTCCCACTTCAGTGCGTGGCGTTCCAGTCCTGTCCTGCATCGCTGTAGGCAGCAGGGATTCCAAACAGAATGGACAAACAGAAACCGTGATCTTTTCCAGCTCTCTGCTCATGTTCTGACTGCTGGCAGTGGGGCTGTAATAGCCTGACATGCAGAACTAGAGCTTGGGAAGTGAAGCGTTGTCTTGGAGGTAACAGAGCATTTTCAAAGGGTATTCCACCTGGAAGCTGTATACTTGTATAGCTCTAAGAAATAAGTCTCTAGCTTTCAACTTATAAACAGAGAAAAAGTAAAAGAGCATACCTTTGTCCACCGGCACAGCTTCACTCCAGAATGGCTTCCTATCAACTTATAGCCTGAAAACAAGAGGTGAATCAAACCATCAGTTTTAATCTGCAGTAGCTGATACATGAAACAACGAAGAGCTGCACAAAATTAAGCATCTCCATTCTCAGTGCTGCTCCTCCCTGCTGGCACAAGCAGGACACAGCAACGCGGTGCCCATGCTCATCCACCTGACCCTGTGAGCCCATGCACTGAGCCAACACGTGGTCATGCAAGGGATCTGGTCAATGGGAAGTGTTTTTCTCCCCACAGGACCTATTTGTACTGCTGGGTTCTGTTTGAATCAATGGAAGGGGCTCAGGACTGCATGGAACAGGTATGGGACACCTGCACTGACCCCAAGGGTTGGCACGTGGACCAAGCAGCACATCAGAGCAAGCCTGAGGAACACACGTCATCCCATGCAGCACAAGGGTGAGGAAAGCACTGAGATGGAGGGCTAAGTGTGAGCCCAAGCACCAACAGCTCAGCAGATTTACCACCTCTACCTCTGGGGCACAGCCCTGGTGAACAGCTCTGCAGGCAGCTGCTCCCCACACCTGCAGGAAGCTGGTCTCACACCATTTCCCAGCCAAAACCAACAGAATTTTATTTATTGGCCCACATGGATTAATTCCACAGTATTCATTAAGCACTAAGTACTGTTATTACCCAAACTGCTTGAGTTATTTTCCTCTTAAAAAAAAAAAAAAAAAAAAAAAAAGAGAGTACTTAGAGACCAATACATCTGAAGGATTAAAAAATACACAAATCAGCATAAAAATGTCAGGGATTGGAGAGCCTCACAGTGCTGTTCACACTGCAGCACTGACATGTCAGCATGGCCTGGCTGCCCAGACCAGCACATCTCCACCGGCAGCAGGAGGCTGATGCTTTCATTAACACTTCCAAACAAAATCATACTTTAGGTACCCAGCATCCCTCCTGCCAGGGCAGGGACCCTCTGCCCCTTTTCCCACTTTAGGCTGTTTAGGGACTGATGGCTGCATTAAGAGAGGCTGCAAGGAGATCAGGCTGCCCCCAAGAGCTTCATCTGCCCTCCAGCTCCATAGGAGCAGGTGGTACTTCAGACTTCAGCCCCTGAACGAGCAGACCTCAAAACCCTGCATGCATGTTCAGGGTTAAGCAAACTCAAGATAAGCAGCGATGCAAGCCAACAAGCCTTGACATTTTACATCCTTTCCTGGAAAAGGAACTCTAGCCAGAGCTTCTCACTTGGAAGTGATGCTCTGCAAAGCCTCAGGTGACACTGGGGACACCATCTACAACTGGATGCAACCCAGTAGACCACACAGCAGCTTCCAGCCGACCCCTGCCTGAGAACTCAGCACACAGAGCTGCATCCTATTATCTCTTCCCATTCTAGATCTCTCTTACATGTTTCTCCTGCAGTTTTCCACAAACAGCCTTGCCTAGCAAGGGCTAATCCCAACTGACACCTCTCTGTGTCACTCAAACTCGTGTCCCTAAAGGATCAGATGAACACAGAGAACGGCAGTATGTCCCTCTGACACAGCTGCCCCAGCCAGGCTTTGTGCTTCTATCTGCCACCACCATCCTCTATTTCCCACAACCCAGCAACAGCGTCCATAGAAGATTATTCTCTTGTAGATCATTTGTCAGCAGAAGTAACACGGCTGCTTTGAAACAAGCATTAGTTTAGAGTTAAACAGGAAATAGGGTACGCTTGCCCAAATCCACTGAGCTGTTCAAGGGAAGACAAGAGGCATCTGAGCTGAGCACAGTGCCAAACCCCACAGCCCAAAGCTGCAGCACTCCCTTTCAGTTGATCAGATCTACGTCCAGCACACGGAGTGCCCGCAGCACCTTGTAAAGGCCAACGCTCAACACCAAACCAGAGCCTTACAAACTTCAGCCAGCTTCAGCAATACAAAGAAGTTTACTCACCCTATGTGCTGCTGCCAGGAGTCACAGCTGTGGTTACTGGAAGAAGCCACACATTTGCAGAACTTCTTATGAGTACTATATGAAGTGCCTGAACTCAGTTCTTCATTGCACAGGGAGCATTGGTGGGAGCATGGTTACCCTGCTAAGCACTACAGCAAGCTGCACATGAACATTCAGATCAAGTATCAGTGACAAAGCCTGACTCTCTGCACATCTACTGCAGGTGAGCAAAGTTCCTTTGATTTGATGAGCCCATTTCTTGAAGTATTTAACTAATGGCTCGTAACACAGGCAGCAAAGCAGCTTGAAGAGCTCTAAGAAAAATGGAAAGGGTTATGTGGGAACCAAAAGTGCTGAGTTTCAAATCAGCCATGGGAGAAAGCAAGACAGAGAACCAGGCAGAGTCTTCTCACTCTGTTTCCAGGGCTCACAGAACACCATCTACTGCTTAAGAGCAAACCCAAGAAGTATTACTTGTAAGCAATAACAAACAAGTGAATACTTGGATGCAACACCTTCCAAACAACACAATGTGTTTTCTCAATCTGTGCATATTCAAATCCTAAGGCTCTACAGCATCTCTCATATTCAAAACGCTCATTATTACTTAACCTGTAAACTCTACTCGTGACTAAAGGCACAAGAATCCCAGATCATAAGTCTATTTTAGCTGATCCCAAACTAGATAATAAATGCTGAATTGGCCAAGACACTCACCAAGCTTCACTGAAATTCAGTGTCACTATCACAAAAATTTGAATTAAGTTTTTAAACAAGCTTTTGGGTGAAATTAGTTTCATCAGGCAATAACAAGGCCAATAAACATTTGGTGACTGCTTGACCTGAGAATCCAACCCAAGTTTAATAGACCACAGGCAGACTTTCAGCTGAGATGGCCACTGTCGCAGATGGTGAATGCTCCATCATTAGCGTAAAACACGTCTGCAGCTGTTTAGGATCATAATGCAACTTCAACTCCATCATGTAAACAGTTGGAAAGGTTCATTCTCCAAAATCCAATCCACTGTCTGAAAAAGTGCACCTGCAATGGTCACACTACACAACTTGAGACTCCCCTGGCTGTCACAGAACCCTAGAATGGCCTGGGTTGAAGAGGAGCACAGTGCTCATCCAGTTCCAACCCCCTGCTGTGTGCAGGTCACCAACCAGCAGCCCAGGCTGCCCAGAGCCACATCCAGCCTGGCCCTGAATGCCTGCAGGGATGGGGCATCCACAGCCTCCTTGGGCAGCCTGTTCCAGTGCCTCACCACCCTCTGGGTGAAAAACTTCCTCCTCATATCCAACCTAAACCTCCCCGTCTCAGTTTAAACCAATCCCCCTTGTCCTATCACTACCCACCCTCATAAACAGCCCTAACAGCTATCCTGACACATCAGTGTCCAGTGGAAAACCAAAGGCACCTTACCTTTCAGAACAGCCCCCTACACTAAAAGCTTCCTTCAGCTGAAGCCTTTGAAAGCACAGAGCAGAAGATTTAATTATGAAAGAATGAAGCAGATGACTGGCTGAAAAATCCCCTGGAGGTGCAAAGCCTTTGCCACGCTCCTCTGAGAACACAGCCACTGCACGCCTGCTAAAAGCCAATCTGATGTCATATTATGCTTCAAAAACCCAAATGACTTTCACAAAGCTTGCTTCTGAGAAACAAGTACTGCACAGTACTGACAAACCAGCACAGATCTATCAAGCCATCTCCTTCAGTAAGTCTGTTGGAAGCTGTGTTATCTGTTAAAGCTGTGAAACAGTGAAGAAAAGGGAACTCCAAACCAGGGCAATGCTTACAGGAAAAAAATTCCCACTTCTGTGTTGTTTTGCACAAGAGCTGGTTAACAGGTCAGCAACACAGCAGCAATCCATCAGCTCCACTCGAGGGACTGCCCCAAAAGCTCTCCCACAGCTGCTGCACTTGGGCCACCACTGCAGGCAGTGATCTGATTAAAGCTGGAGAACGAGCAAGAAAAACACGAGTGTGGTTTGTGAAAAGAACCTGCTCACATTTCATCAGCATTTTATGCTGAAATAGAAGTGGGATCTGGGAAGTAGAATTTCTCTGATGGTCCAAGCATGGCTGGAAAGACCTCCTGTTTTCTGTCCCAGGATCAACTCTGCAGGCTTTTGTTGGTGCTGGTTTAAAAACCTCCTTTGAAATGGAAGAAACTGCTCTTAAAAAGTACCACAGGCTTGGGAGCTGCAGGAAGGTTTTGCCTGCAAGTTCTCTTTCCTTCTCCAAGCTGGTGAGAAAGGATTGCAGGGCTGTACCTTACATACACAGAAACACTACATTTCACACCAAACTTTGTCCACTTCTATCAGTGGAGCTGCTGAAGTGTCACGTACGATGAGAAGGATGTGGAGGAGTACAAAGAACATGTTGATTTATTTATTTATTTATTTAACTTGCAACAAAAGGCTGCTGAAGTTGCTGGAAGAATTACTGCTGCCATGGTAGGCAAACAAACCTGACCTGCTGTCATGAAAGTGGGACCAGCAAAGCCCAAGGACGGCAACGCCAGCAGCTCTGTGAGTCCAGCACCAACAGCTGAGAGCCAGCAAACACTTCTCACTTCAACTGGGATGTCCATTGTAACCCAAGAGCACATTTCACTACAGAACTGCCAAAGCTTCCAATGCTTAAACGCATTATTTCTGATCAAATTATGATTTTTATGACCACTGGGACCATTAGTATTTTCACCCGCAGCAGCTAGTACTGAGCAAAAACAAAAAGCTGCCAGCACCTGACACCTTTGACAAGGAATGGTAAGGCAGACTACTGGCAGAGCTGTTGGAAAACATTTGCCACAAATGACTCATGTTGATGTCCTCCAGCAGAAGCAGCCCCAGCAGGGCACACCTTAGAAAAGAACACCATGGGCATAAAGGCATGGCAGCTCATTCCATTTTAATCAAACCCCAACAAAAATGCAAGCTCCTGGGACCTCCTCTCACCCAAGAGAAGATGGAGAAATGAGATGCCCATTCCTTGCCTGGATAGTTTCATTAACTTCCACACTGGCTTTGCTACTCCAAGCAAAGAGCAGCTGTCTCCTATCCCAAAGGGGGCCTTTGTAGCTTGGCAAACATCCACCTCCACCCACTAAAACAGCCAGAAGAAAAAGAACAAGCCAGCTACAGCCACAAGCCCCCTTCCAACTGCTCTCAGATGCTGCGCAGATAAAGACCTGCAAGACAAAGCTCATCCAAAGTCCTGAACAGCAAAAGATCCCTTCATCTCCAGGATGCTGGGAAGACAAGCTACACGAGGAGGAAAATCCTTTTCCTGGCTGGAAAGCAAGCAAAGCAAGACACAATATGATGGGATTCCTCAACAGGGCATCTCAAAGAAGAACCAGCCATGTGTCCTACACTGCCTCAGCCAACAACCTCAACTCCCTGGTGGGCCAGGGCAGCAGCTGCAGCACCAGGATCTCAAGCTTACTTGAATATAGCCTTACCTCCTTCCATCGTAATGGATTTAATTTCAAAGACCAATACTCTCCAAATGTTAGGTAAGATCAGTGCACTTCAAACACGAGTTAACTTACACTCACACTTCTCTAGTATACCTGGGTAACTCCAACTCCCGTGATCACACACACAGGAAGAATCAGGGCCACTGATAAAGGCTGAGCTTTGTCTATCCTGCCGCTGCTAAGTGCACCAGCACTGCAATTAGCACTGCAATCAGCTCATCACCAAGCTCTCGCCAGCTTCCACACTGTGGGACTTCAGCATCCTCTGGCTCCTGGATTCTTCCTCCACCACGCATTCTCCATTTATTTACAGGGACTTTAAGGAAATACAAGAAAATTTAGCAGGCTTAACTTTGCCTGGTTTCAGGCATTACATTTACCCTGATCACAGCTATTCACAAAAGAAGAATGTTGTATTTTGCAAACTGATGTTTAAATCTTCCCATGGGTAGCAATTGAAGTCTCTGGTTCCTTTCAGGGATTGCACCAGCGATACCCATCCCTGACCCAGCTGTGAGCTGCTAGTGCCACCTGCAGTATCAGAGCTCCATGTAAACGACACTGAATCCCAGCACTGCCTGCCAACATCTCAGTGCACAGCCTGCAAAACAAACCCCAGCAACACCGATCTCTGGGCAATGTCTCTGCAGCAGATCTCACTTCCAACGCCAGGATGCGGAGCTCAGCACAGCCAACCAAGCTGAGGCAATGAGGAAAAAAATAATCAGTAAGGGGCAGCAAAAGCCATCAACCAACTACTTTGAAAGCTGATCTCAAGCAAGGTCAATAAGCACTTGAAAAGCCCAGCCCTCAAGTTTCTTCTGAAGTCAGCTCCTGATTTTCAAAACATGCTGAAAAACACAGATAAAAGCTTATCTTTGCATCAAACAGCAAGTCAAAGCGTGACAGAAGTGGTTACTGAAGTAGTCCAATCTACTTCAGATACAAGCTGTTCCTAACAGCACTTGCCTTCGGATACAAGCAAAACTGAGATATTATGGACACCGTGGTGCTAAATTCAAGGCACACTTAAGCAGTAAAGACAGCAACCCAACTGCAGCTTGGGGAAGCAGAATGATTTCTTCAATGCCAGTGGGGTCAGCTTTTGGGAAATATTAATCCAATCCTGTTGCATTAGTGCCTACCACAAAACTACAAGTATTTAGAAAAGAAAGAAGCAAGGACCTGCTGAGTGTGAGCAGATTAAGAAGAAAAATACAGATTTCAGCCCGGCTAGGATTGTTTCACAAACCTACAAGCCACTGCAGAAAGCAAATGAGAACATCAGTTAGGCTGCGCCTACTAATCACCACAGGAAACACTTGCCTGAAAGGTTTGCTTCTATTTTCAGTTCATTTCATGACATTTACCTAAACAGATGAAGCAGCAGGAGCACACTGCCAGCCTCTCTCCAGCTATACTTGTTACTGTGGGTATTAAGTGGCTCGTGCCGTATTTGTATTTTATGCAAGACTGAACAGTGATGGGGAGGAAATCAGCATCTTCTCACAGCACAAGACTGGCTATGACTTTCAAAGCAGCAGCTGTTACAGAGGACCTTTATGAAGGTATTTGCAGGCAGCCAGCCATAAGGGCCTCCAGCTGCACCATCCAACACTTCAGGTTATATCCAGCGCTGCCTCTGAATTCCAGCTGAAATGAAACTATTGTTTAAGCAATATTCAGTTTACCTACAAGGCAGCATGCTAAGTTTGTCTGAAGGTGATTAAGAAGTGTTGCGGGGGGCTGAAGAGATGCTGCTCAAAGGCAAACTCCTGTTACACAACCACAGCTCAGAAAAACAGCTTTCTTGTGAATCACCACCACTGGTTTTGCTTTCTCCTGGACTAATTATGCCCTTAGGGATAATGCTGAACAGAAACTGAACCTGTACCCAAAGCAGCCAGTTGATTCATAAATTAGGTGATCTGACTGTATCACACTTGTTATTTTCAAGGGACGGTGCTGAGGGAAGAAGCGAGTTTCATTTTATTTTTTACAGCTTCATAAGACTGCCCTGGAGTGTTTTACCTGCAAAAAAACCAGCTATGACATGAAAAGAGAAGAAAAGCAGATTGTTTTCTTCACTGCTCAGCAACTGCTAAGGAATGATGCGAGGAGCAGAAGAAAGGAAAGGAGGGATGCGTTCACAAAGGTGGTAGCAGCTGAAATTACACACAATAGTCTTCAAGTCTTTTAAACTGCAGATTTAGGTAAGTGGACCCTCATGCAGCACAACCACTGCTGGCACCACCCTGGATGCCAAAGGTAGGCAGAAATATATACTTACAAAATAGAATTCATGTGATCAATGAATTTCTGCGCACGGAATATCAGAGATCTGAGTAACCTGGAGAAACTGCCTTCGTGTCAGAAAGTTACAGCAGGAATGCAACCTTCCCTCCAGCACTATTTTTATTTTTATTTTTTTTTTTTTTTTTTACAACAACCACTTTTGTACAGCACTAAAACACCAACATTTCATCCACCCCCCAAAACCGAACCCATGATGCCTGGATCAGAGCAAGGCAGAGCATCAAGCACTCCTGTGACACCCCCTGAATAACAAAGAGCCAACTGAGCACTGCACCCCAAGAAGAGCACTGGGCAGGGTGCACCCACACCCAACAGATCAGTGCCACAGCACCTCCTCATCTCCCCCCCTCAGGGCTCTTCTGTCCTGATACAGGAGCTGAGGGAGCACAGTGCACCTGCCAATACAACACAGCCTTTGGCTCCTGCAGCCCTGCACTGGCCCTGACCAGCAGTGATGCAGCTATGGACAAGAAGATGAGGCAAAGTTACTGCCACCCTGTGCTGAGCTCCATTTTAAAGAGGCTTTTGCTGGGTTCGGTCATTCAGCCTGCAGATTTAAAGAACAGCTTTTTATTTAAAGTTTATGAAAATAGAAAGTGAGCAAATATGCCAGACACTTGATGGGCAGAACAACACTAGTCACATACAGATGCTCAGGCTGAAGAACAACTGAAATCCTGGGGAGAACACACTGTGATCCCCCCCAGCTGCAGCACAGGGGTGCTCACATCACCTTCCCCTGCCCTTCTCCCAACTTTACTCACAGCTGACAGCCCTGCAGTTCAAAACCCTCAGCCTGCTCCTCTCGTGCTTGCCATTAAGTTTCAGAAAAATGCACCAGTTCATCAACGCTGCTCTCTGCAGCTCATTGATTGAACCACTGAGCAGACTGCTGGTTTGACAGATTCTCTTTTCTGAGAAGTTTTAGTACCAGAAGTTTGAAGTTTAGATAAAAGTAGATGACTAAATGCAAGACGGAAACAAAGGTGATTCTCTACCAAGCCTACCCTAAGGAAGACAGAGACATGCAGGTTTATCTTCTCCCTCAAGCTGACAGCAGAAGTATTGCACCAGGTGATCTCAACACGTTAGCGTGCTTCATGCTGAGATGCACTGCATAGCTTTAGATTCCCTCCCAGAACAACGAAGCAGACAGCCCTAGTCTAAGCTGTGCTGGTAGGCTCTAACCAGGGGCAGGACTGGCAGTTCCATCAGCAGCTTCCTCCAACAGAAGCAGTCTCACTTGCTCTGTTAGAATTCCATCACCAAGCCTGGTCCAGCACTCAGGCTCACAGAACCTCACCTTGTTTTGTGAGAGCATCCCTCAGGGCTGCAGTTATCATTTCTCTCCTTTCACCCGCCTCCTTCCTCCCAGAGGTCTCTCCAAGCAAGCTCATTCCAGCATCTCCATCCTCCAGCTCACGTTCTCTCTGTTTGAAGACAGTAACAGACACTTAAATTCAATCTCATATTATTTCTGGGACAGATCAGGGAAGACAGACATCACTACAGTGATTTAGACTGCCCTAGGAGCTGTGCTCTCTACCAGTCACCCCAAAGGACAGCCAAGAGCACCATCAACATCTGATAATCACCAAAGACCCTGCAAGAAAAGGCTGCTCCCCCTGAGCAGTCAACTCCACACAGTGAGCTGCTGCATCCCACACATCTGGCTTCCAACAGGTGCACCTTTATAAACATGCTTAAACTCCTGGAGTTTACTTAAAAGAAAGAAAACAACACAAATACAGGAATACCATGTATTAGCATAAGTTAAAGGAGAAACAAACAAATCCCAGCACGTAAGAAAAGCGTGAATCTGCCACTATGTAAGTGTCACTTCTGAGACACTATGGGTATTTATTGCTTTATGTCTGCACAAAGAAGCATGAAAGTGGAAATAATTACTTTGATATTTCATGCAACTTGTAATCTGTCAATTCTTTATGGCTTTTTTTTTTTTCTTTTGAAGCGTTAGAGAAGTTATGGATAAACAACACAGACCAACAGAGGACATTCTGTTTCTGCAAAACAAGCTATTCAACATCCAAGTCTCTTTTGTGCCAAAGTCATCAAGAAGTTCATGCAAACGCTCCCGTGCTTCCAGCTTGAGTTCACCCACCTTAGCATCACTAATGAAAGCAGTGCTCCTCGCTTCCCCACCGGCGCTCTTTGCACAGAGGCAAGTACCCCAGCCCCATCACTGACCCACATCCCCCAGCATCACAGCCACACGTCCCTTAAACCCAGGGATGGGGATCCCATGGACCACCCTGTCCATGAGGAAACTCTTCCTAATGCCCACTGTAAGCTTTCCTGCTGCAGCTCCAGCCTGCCCCCTCCCACTCTCACTTGCAGACCCAACAGATCAACCCTGCAGCCTCCTTTCAGGCAACTACAGAGAGCAATGAGGTCTTCTCTTAGTCACCTTTTTTCCAGACTCAACAACCCCAAGATGCTTCACTGGTAAAATATTAATATGGCTGGAAAAGCCTCGTGCATAAGGGAGGAAGGAGATAAAATCCTCAGCTATTAACTCTTAAACAAAGAGCTTCTCCCACATCATTTAATCCAGAATTAGGCACAGCCATCCATTTACAAAGGAAGGGCACTATGTCAGCACAGATTCATTAGCTATCCAAAGAAAAACACCAGGCAGGATTTCTGAACAGATGCATCCTGGCATATCTACTCCCCAGTCTCATGCCAGGTTAATTCCCCCAGAAGAACTCAATATGCATTATGTAGAACATCATAATATTAAAAACACAGTGATTCACTTAACTACAAATAAGATATCCTATCCAAGGCAGCCTTCAGGAGAAGTCCTTCTGAATTAAAGGGCTGGCATTTCTACCTGCCTGCCGTGCTGCAACTGCAACAGCAGAGAAAAAGCACCTAAACATGAAAAAACAAATAAATAAAATTGCCTCGCTGGCAAGGCAGAGGCATTTATTTCAATAATCATCTTCCCCTCAGAGATGCTGTTAATATACTTTTTTTTCCCTTTCATCCTGATGCGAAAGGCTGTAAACAAAACAATCATCTGTTTTCCTCTGATCCGCAGTACCTGACTGGCTCTGCCTGGCAGGCGATGGGCTTTAGGCATTCACACCCCAGTGAGTTTTACTTATTTGTTTAATAAACCTTTCATATCTATTATTTAGGGATCCAACGCAGAGAATGAAGTTAAATCTGCACAGAGCAAACTTCTCTAGTCGCAGTAAATCTAAAGCAAGTTACTATCTTTCCCTAACAAATCAAGCAAGCAGTGACAGGAGCCAGCTCCTTGTGTCCTTGAAATACCTCCCTGCTAGGAAACTGCAATCCCACCCTCCCTGCACTCACACAGCACCCACAGTCAGAAAGAAGCAGGAATCAATCCCAGTTTCTGGCAGACTCGCAGCCCAGTGCAGCTCCATGTGCCCAGCAGGATTTGCCCTGCCCTACACAGGAGCTGTCTGAGCTCTCACCGCATTTCCCATTTTATTACATCAAATGCTTTCCCAACTAGGATTGTGGGCAGGAAGAACGCAGGACAAAAGACAAATTGCATCAACTCCATGCAAAAGAAGTCTTCCCTAGGCTAAATTATGTTTTTAGCCTCATTGCTCTATTCACGTGCCAGAGCTGAAAGCAACACATTCCCTGAAAAGCTTTTACTCCAGGAAGGAAAACAGCCAGAATACAGATCAATTCTGACTGAGCTTGTTTCCTACTTAACCTCCCCTGGACAAACACAAGGCAACCCCAGCCCTGTCCTGACTTACTGCATCATCCATCAGGGCCTCCTCCAGCTCCTAACATGTGAAAGGTGCACACATTAAGAAAACAGTCATACATCAGGGGCAGCAGACAAGAGAAATGGAGCTGAAGCTAAGGGAAAATTGTTGGCAAGGTTATCGAGGAGAGGCAGCCTGGCAATGGTAGCACGGCTTGCTGAGGGGAACGGTTAAATGAAGTGTTAAAGCTCATGAATGAAGAGCTAAAATCCCAAGCAGAGCTCTGGTGACAAGGGCGCAGTTACAACACTTAGAACACTTAGAACAGATTTCCCCTCATGCAGTCCCAGCCATTGGGGCATTACAGTTTCCCTGGCAGAGCAGCCTTCCCACGAGGCCAAAATCTGAGCAGAAGGTCCAGCACAGGGTGTCAGCTTGCATCAAAGCCCTGAACAGGGACAGAGCAGGACTGCTGCTCCAGATTCCAAGTGCTGACTGTCCTAACCAACGAACTGAACTGCAGTTTGCTCAGCCCGTGGACTGAGGATATCTAGCTGCTGTCAGTCATCACTAAAAACTGCCCTGAGCATTCCTCAGAGAGCACAAAAACGGGCATTAGGAACTCGGATTGAGTCATCAGTGAACCAGCACGCACCCTAACAGCAAGGAAACCTCATTAAGAATAGCTGCTGGTGTCTATATAATCACAGGTTATGTATCCACTGCATACATCACTGCCCAGTTAGGCATGCGAGGCTGAACTGAAGCAAAAAAAAGAAGAAAAAAAAAAGCAGACAGATGGAAAGCAGAACATGACAGCCAAGGAGCAGGGAGCTCAGCAATTCATTCCTCTGCCCTGGATTGAAGCAGGAGGAGGCATGATCAAAACCCCCATGAATCTTCAGTGAAGAACCAAACAGGAGTTTGTCCGTATCTGCTTTACTGTGCAATGCCACAAGGTCCCCTGCACCATTCCAAGCAGCAGGTACCACTCAAAATGCTATTCCAACAGCCCTGCAGCTCAATCCCATCCATGCCCATTTTCTTGCAGGTTCAGCATCGGAATCTTCAGGGATAACACTTCCCAGAATGTATGCACATATGCAGGGCTGCAGAAGAGATTTTGGGATTGCTTCACAGAGCTGGAATATCACTGCTGTGCTGTAGGGAAGGCTTTTTACAAGCTGTAGTTAAACCAAGCCTCCATTTCACACGCTGCTTTATGGTTCTGTCAACATTTGTTGGAGTTGGGAAGCTTCATTGGACACGCTGTAAAAACGACTGGTTTTTAAAGCAAACAAGAATCAAAACTAAAAGAAATGTGTCTGTTGCCCCCCTGAAAGGGAGTAGTTTCTATTTGAAAACCGGGACATATATTCACATTTTTATTCCTTTCTCCTGCACTACAAGAATCAAAACTAAAACCTAGGAAACAAGATTTAACAAGCATCCTGAAACACCCAGCAAGACTTTCAGCTGCAGCCCATTTTGCTTTCTCACGCAGAACAGAGTACATATTTTCATAGAATTACCAAGGTTGGAAAAGACCTCCAAGACCATCCAGTCCAACCTTCATCTACCACCAATACTTCTCCACTACACCACGTCCCTTAGCATCTCGGCATAGTTTGGATACTTCTTTTCAATGGCTCTGTAGAAGACTTCTCCATTCCATTTCTTTCTTTTCCTTCCAGTTCAGGACTAAGGAAAGGACATTTCATGCCATCACCCATCTTTCAAGCAGCCAAGACACCGCATGCTTTCCTTGCTGAGAGCCCCAGACACAGCTCCCATCCTGGACTGCTCTTCTCAGGAAAGCCACTTGGCCCAAGACTGCAGGAAAGCTTGTGATCAGCTAACTGGAGAGCAGCAAGAACAGATCCTATTTGCACTTCTGCTACTTCCCCAAATAGGAGCCATATGCAAGTCTTTCAAGCACTCAATTAACAGCTCTGGCCTGTAATCTGTTCAATGATTTGCATTAGCCAGCTTTTCGGGACTGTTAGATCAAAGGACACAAGATTATAATAATTATAATCTTATAAAGAATACCTGATTAAACCCAAACGGAAATTGCTTGGTTTCCACTGTAATTAATCTTCGTTAACTGTAAGAAAATATAAACCTGACACCCAAAGCCCTGCTCAGCATCCTTCAAGACCAAAGCCCCACTTTCCAAAGTTACGAGCTGCTTGGCACTCCATCCCCAGTCACGGTGACAGCTGGGTTGAAACAACCCTCTGCACACAGATATTGGCCAACACAAATACAGACCCAGGCTGCCCACTCTGGAGCCATAGCACTTCTGCCCGTGCCAGTAGCCAAAAGGATGAAGCTTTCCCCACGCAAAAGCTTAGCCATGCTATTAGCAGAAAAATCCACAGCGTGGTTTGGCACACACCTAAGCAGTCTGTGCACGCTGTGAGGCTCATCTAGCAGAGCACAGATGCACACACAGGACCTAACACCTTACTCCAACACGCTCCTTTGGCAGCAGATGCTGTGCTCCAAGCCATCACTGCGCTCATCGCTCCTTGGATACAGCAGCAACATCAACAAGCCACCTCCTCCTCACTTCCCCCAGCAATTACCATCAGCAAATAATCATTCTGTGCATTGATTTGTGGACTTCAGCTGTGTTATTTGTCTGGCAAGAACCTCAGAAAATGCATGAGAAAGAAATACCTCGAGAAACACAGCAAAAAGTTGGTGGGAAATGGTAAGCAGATGGGCTGGGCTGCTGCAGGCCAAGCCTGATCACCTCCAGCAACAGACAGAGAACAGAAAAGGCTGCAAATAAAGAGAAAGCTCAATACTCACGGGGACTTCCAACTTCCAGCCCGTTTTGTATCTTTATATCTAACAGCTCTGCCTCACTACCCACTTATTGACTAATTCATAACAGACAAAAGAGCAACAAGGGGTATGGGACCTACTAACCAGCACAGAAATAAGGCTCTTTATTCCTAGACCTCAGAGCTCTCTACAGAGGCTCATCAGGGAGAGACAGTGAGACTGCCCAGGCAGAGGTAACCTTTACCAGGTGGAAAAGGGAAGAAAAATGCTGTACTCCCAGGATTTACAAGTTAAAGTCAAGCCTCAAAATCTCTTTTGTTTGTCTAACATGAAGAATTACAACATATTAAGACATAAAGAAGAAAGACTTCAACACAGGAAGTAGAGAAGGTGAAGCGTCCCTGGGCCAGATTTCAGGGCTAGAAGCAGCCCCTCAGCAATTAAATACTAGTTATTAAAGTTCATTTCAAAACCTGAGATCACTCTGAATTCCAAGCCAGTGTAGCAGAGGTCAAAATCTGGCCCAGAGACTGGTGAAAATCAGAGCATATTTCCCCCTCTCCCAATGCATCCCTCACCCACTAAAAGTTAGAACAACTTTTTGGGGATCTCTGAAGGCACCCATCATTTTTAACTGTTTCTACATCCAGCAGTTCAGCAGTCTGCCCTTTTCAACTCAGGCAGAACACAGCTACCAGCTTTTGCATGCTCTAGAATCATCTGCTTGTAATGAAGTCACACGCAATATTTTCTGTAAACCCATCAGTAAGCCTTAAAACTCACTGCCTCACGTCAGGCCCGGCTCCAACCAACATCATTAGAAGTTTCCTCTCCCACAGAGGGCTTTTGGGAGGCACCAAGCAAGGCAGCTCCCAGCCCCAGTGATGGTGAACAGCTCACATTAGGATGGCTTTTTTGGAAGAGGAGCCAAACTAGATGGGAGAAACCTCCCTCATGGCCAACAGATGCAGCACCAAAACAAGCTTCTTGAACAGACTCTCTGAGATATACCTTCTTCCCTATGAAGTCAACCTGAGCCTTGTTCTCACACCCTCCCCCCTCCTTTGTATTGATGTTCAAAATGTGACTATCAGCACCATTAAGCTTTGGTTTGGAAAACAGGAGCATTCATCACTGAGCTGTGCCAACAAAACATGCCCATTTGATTACTTCCAGCCCATCCAAAAAAATTAGATTATTATTATTATTACTCCTCATGCTGCAGTTTATAAATATGAAGGTTAATAAAGCCGTTTCATTCCCTGGGAACTAGTCTAGATTGATCTGCCTTTCTAGTTTATCACCATCTCCCAGCTGTGGGAGATAATCTACATTAAGAAATGGTGTCCCTGTGATTAATTGCAGTCTTGCAGGCCACAAACATACCCATTAGATTGCACATTTCACTGGTAAGTGTATTTCAGGGTGCATCAACAACTTTGGATGACAGCAGAAGCGTACCACAACTACACAAAAGTCCATTTGTTACAACAAGAACCACTGCCTTCTGGTGCCGCATAAAAGCACCTGTAGAACAGGTCAAGACTTCCAACCTAAAGGAAAAAAAACAGGCTGGAATAAATAGATACAGAAGACATCCAGGAGTTAACCAACCTGTGTGTGCAGTCACCAGTCATCAGGGCCCTGGGAAACACAGCTGCTGAGCTTGGATTGACCTCCCAGCCCTCCTTGGGCCACGGCTGGAGTCCACTTCTGGACTGTCATGCTCAAGCACTTCCCTTTATGGAACTGTAAATGCCTTCTGAACTGAACCAGGTTTGTGCTCTGGTCAGAAGCCCACTAAGCATCATCTGCAACAATTTCCCGTGGTTGCAAGCTTCAAAAACTGAGAAACTTAGAAAAATGTGCTGCATTCCACCAGCTATTAAATAGTCATTAAGTGATAGAAAATGATATGACAAAGAGTGAAATTCCCCTTCATACTAAATCATCATTTTATACATTTGAATGATTCCCTTTCAATACCTCCTTCTGCCAGCTTTTTGGCACAGTGTGTAGAAGTAGCACCTTAATCCTCGTGTCTGCATTCCCAACTCAAAAATCCATCTCTTCTCCGGTGCATACAGTGCAACAGCTACCACTATACTCAGCAGCTGGGTTCTGCCATTCACCTCATAACCCCTGGATCTCAGCTGATCCAAACAAACTGCAAAAACCCAAAAAACTCGTGTAAAACACAAAGCTGTGACACGCAAGAATGCGACAGCCATCAACACATACACAAAACAAGCTGCAAAACAGCTCTGCCTGGGTTTCTATCAAGTCAAGTAACAGGAAATGAACACAGCATTAAATTAAGATCACCTGCAGAGATTGGAGTAAATATCTTTTAGCTGTACTTGCTGCTACAGCCCCACTTTGCTATCCCACAATAGCAGGTCAATGAGCTACAGCTTTTCATCCATCTTGCCTGCTAGTGATCCTCACAAATGGCAGCACGCCTGCGAAGGCCAAAAGATGGATCCTAGAACATTGCAACAGATGAACTCTATCAGAGTAGGAGGTTCTGCCTCACACATCTCCTGCGTGCAGAGGAGTTAATACACAACACTGGAATCCAAAAGGGAAAAAAACACACTGGAAATTGCTAGGCATATTTCAAACCCCAGTCACACCGCATGTGAAGTGTGATACAATCCTGGAACACCCACACTTGAACGCACTGGCTTCTACACAGGTGATACAGAGACCTGTATGTACCTGCCTCCAGAAGCAAAGATCACTGCAGCAACAGATGACATCAGTGTAAAGAATGTCAGAACGATTTCACACCACTCAGCATCCTGAGAAAGAATCAGTGACCAAAAGGGACAACACAACCCAACTGAAAAAAAAAGAACCTCTCATTGCACAAATTCATAGATACTACAGTGAGGTAACTTAAGAAAGCCAAAAATGCACTGCATTTGAACAACTGTCCCTCCCAGCCTGGGAGCAAAACTGCCCCAACGCAATGAATTACTTCCACAGACACAGATCATCCTGCTCCTCCTTACCAAGTCTTCAGCACTTATTTTCATTAGAGTAAATAACTGCACCTGTGGGATCTTTTTTTTGTAATTCAAGTGTTCACATGAGCCTGTTGGCAAATGCATACATTCCCCAGGAGATTCACCACTGAGACATTGTTCTTTCTCCCAGCTAATGCTATGGATAGCCATCAGGTCAGGCTCCCTCATGAAATATTCACACAGCTCTACTCTGCTGTCATTCTGGAAAAAACACACCTGTCCAAGAGGGCTGAAGACTTACATTGAAGTCATCACTGAAGGCTGTTTCTCCATTACCTGCTCAAGTTACAGCAACGTGAAACCAGAAGTGTAGATGGCAAGGTAAACTGCAGGTAGGCAGGTCAGCCAAGCAAAACAGGGCCACTTAACAAGAACTGCACCATTTAGAGTTTCAAAACAAATCCTAGGACAAGCCCTAGGATAGTGCAATGCAGAGACAAAGAAAAGTTGATCTGCAGAGGCCTTCGTCACATCACCTGACAACAACTCACATTCAAAGCATCCAGAACACTGCTATGCAGAAGAAAAGTGCAATTTCCAATCCGCACCACGGTCCCACATAGAGATTTATACTCTAAGAATTAACAACCTGCAGAAGTAAGAGGGCAGTGCTCAGCTGTCAGGGCAGAACATCTCCTGTGATAAGACAGCAGATGGGAACACTGCAGCTTGCAGCTCCAGATAAGCACCTGTGCTCAGACAGAAGCCATCTCAGATCAGTGACAGCACTTGGGTCTGAGGCACAGGAACCTGATCTACACATTGGCACTGCTGCTGCAAACACCCTGCCGTCTTACAGCCCTCTCACCAACCAAGGCACCGAGAAAGCTAAGCCTGCTGTTCGAATCACACCAACCAGAGTTGCGGACTTCAATGAAATCTTCACCTACTTACAAAACCATACAACACAGATTTCACTACATCAGTGAGTGTGAGAAGCTTTAAGCATTTTATCATTGCAGTCACAGCCGTGGTGTTGCTGTATTTCTATCAGACAGGGAGAACTCAAGGCCTAATTTTTCCACAGAACTGCTCGTCTCAAATAATCTCTCATGCCTGCTGCTAAGAAAATACAGTTCCCTTTTTGTCACTGACCTCTAGTGGTGAGCACATACAGGAGAAGCACCACCTCACAGCACAGTTACTGTGAACGACGTTGACCCTTTCCCCATCAACAAGAGAAAAACATACTTTTTTCCCCTTGCAGACCACAGCAGGTAAGATGATATTCTACAGTTCAGGGATGGAAGCTCTCACCCAGCAGGGTGACTAACCCCTAAGCTAGCAGGGCTACTCCTTACATCTGACTTGAAGACAAGCAGTGGGTTACCTCCCTCCCACTCCACAGAGTAAGGATCAGAGATCTCTGTACTCTCCTTGTAGCTGCCTTCCCTCCCAGGCCTTCAGCTTGCTGTGACACAAGGTTTGCCTTGATAGAGTCCAGCTGTGTAACCTTGGCTCAGGCTTGCTAGGTTTCAGCAAAGCAATGAGTTGTGCAAGGTAAGAAAGGTAAATTACAGGTTTGTTGAGATGAAATGCAGCACCTGACTTTAGGACAGTAGCAAGCAAGACACAGAAGATGCTGCAGCAGCCTGTTACCACCCCACCTGTACTGCTGGCACTCCACTCCCTCGCCATGACATATCAGCACTGCACACACCTGCTTTTCAGCCAAGTATAATAACAGGATTTGCATTTAGACACAGATAACAGTGGCAGAGTTGTACATTCAGATGTGTGATATTCAGGCTCAGAGCAATGGGTTATGCTGCAGCATTTGCTCAGTGAACAAGGTAAAGCCAGTTAGCAAACAACCAAATGCAACATATCTCCAAGTAGGTTCTTTTCTGGGACAGGTTTGTAAACAGTTTGTGTTTAACTAGACTCTGCAGGTTTGAATCCAGCAGGCAATATTTTAATCAATAACAAAGACCTGGCAGCTCTGTAATTGCTGTAGTATCAGTACCTTGGCTTTCTTCATGTGACTCATGATTTTGCCAAGATCTTCAACATCTACAACAGAATCCGTGCCTCCAGCTTCCTCAGCATCAGCTTCCTCCTCACTGGTGGTTTCGAACAACTCTTCAGCCTGCATAAGTGACCAGAGAAAAGAATAGGAACATATCTGCTGTGACAACAGAAAAAATTCACTCATACTAACCAGTGAAACCAAGTAACCCTCAATGAAGACTACTGAGAAATACACCATAGGCTGGCAATAACTTCTATAAGATGAGATGCCCTTATTTCTAATGATTCAGTAGTACAGAGACCACATGAAACTCCAAATCCATGATGCTGTATCCCTATCTGATCACATAAGTGATACAGAAGGATCTGATTCCTGCTGGATGCTACAACGATCCCAATGCCTGAACTCCTGCTTCTCTGGGTACCCCTGCCTGAACAAATAGGAACAGATTACAGGCAGCTCTATTTGGGAGGCCCCTGGGATGTAAACAAAGCGCCTGAGCTTCACCAGGTTGAAGTGGGAGCAGGTTAACTGCTCAAAGGCTTCATTCTGGTCATAAGACAAAGCAAAGACTGACTCCCTTGAAGCATCTGTCACAACACACCTCCTCTCACTCAGGCAAAAAGCTCCCCCCTCATATGGAAGCCACTCAGTCTAGTCCACACTAGTCATTGGCTCCTCTTCCTGGATTACTTTGCCTGCTATCCCCCATCTCATACCCCTCTCTCCCTTCTACTCCATACTAAAGATGCATCAAGCCTAAGCCCCTCACAGCACCCCTCTGGCCTGTGGAACAGGAGGAGGAAAAGGTCAAATAGCATTTCAATAAGCACACCAGAAATAAGAACTCATAGATTTTGGCTCTACCTCAGTGTTCTCAACCTCTGGCGCTTCACGTTCATGACTTGAACTCTCCTTATTCTGCTTCCCTTGGGATTTGCACTTCCCTTTCTTGCACTTCCCACTGCAGGGCTTCTTTTCCCCTCTGCAGAGGGCCTGGAGACAACTGAGGAACTTGGATTTCCAGGCTTCAAAGTCAGCTTCAATGCTGCCATGCTTACTCTGGACCACATTGCAGTCCCCCTCGGCACGAGTCATGATACGCCTGGCACTGAGCATCCACAGCCACCTGTCAATATTTCTTCCAACCTGGGATGGGACAGAAATTGGAGAAATTGAATGAAGACCAAGTGAAAACATGCAATTAAGAAAGCAAAGACAACAGAACTGGTGAGCTACAGGGGCTGCAGGACTGCAAGGCGGGGGTTTCTGGACTCCCCATCACCTGCTGACTCAGACTGTGGACACAAGTCAGTCTGAACATCACCACACCCTCAGGCTTTAATCTGTAAATCTCTGCTATCATGGTTACGTGACAAGTGAGGTCTGGGAACTAGCTTATGAGGGGCTTACTGACATTCCTCATGGCCTGCAGCTATACAAAGATAACGATGCAGTGGCAAGCCATGCTATTTTGCTCCAAGTTAGAAAAAAAAACAACCAAAAACTAAGTATCAGGCTTAGATACCATCATATTTTACTTCAGGAAATAAAATTAAGATCCACAGACTCCAGGAAAACACATGGAAAGTCGAGAAACATGCTCTAAACTGCAAAGCAAGAGGGCTTCCAGTACTGCATCTTCACAAAGGGCTTCTAGAACTGCATGATAGAAAGCTTTCAAAGCTGGGAAACTAAGTGAATAAGGATTTATTGAGTGTATTCTCATTAGTCATCACTAAAACCACTCAGATTCACACCATGAATACTGGAGTCCTTCCTATTTCAGATAGCAGCACACCTGTTTCAAAGCTGCACTGCCTGTGGCCTAAACCCAATTGCTACCAAGTCCACACAAAGGCTGAAATAGAAGCTGACTTCTCACACTTTCAAATCCTTACCAGCTCACACACCAGTGTATTCTCAGAACACCAACCCTAACCACCCACTAGTGCCACTGAGTGTTACTGCAGTCAGGAAGATTTAGCCATTCAGAGGAGCAGAAAAGAAAGAGAATGGGAATACACTCACCGTGTTGTAATGATCAACATAAACTGAGTTTCCCAAGCCAAACACAGCATATCTCAGGCCCTTCAGATACGTTTTGCCAAAGCGGAAGTCATTTGCAGCCTCTTCCAACCACTTGCAGAACCAGGCTGCACTCTCAGTCGGCTGCCCATCTGTGTACGTAGCTACCAGGAACACACAGATGTTCCTGCTGGTTGTCTGTTGTATAATAAAGAGAACAGGACAGGAAAGATAACTGCAGTTCTCAAAGCACTTTACGTCAGGACAAGCACTAATAATACACAGAATTGAAGGAGTCAGGGTGGGTTTTTTTGTTAATTGTAGTTGGACTGGAAAAGCTGCAGGTAGTGACCTCAGTGGTGAGAGCCTATCCTCTGTGCAAAACCTCCCCAAATCAGCCAAGAAATATCAAGCTGTGTTCCTTAGGGACGCAAAAAAACACGACAGCAAAACTTGACATCCACCTTCCCTACCCAACCAACAGCTTCTTGAACAAACTCTTGCAGTGATAACATCTCCCACAGATTCAAGAGGCAACGATCAATATTTACAGATGAAAAATCTATCAAGGATTACTCAGTATAAGCGTGCCTCCATGGAATTCTCTCACTTCAGGCTTTGAAGGCTATGGAGGTCTCACAGTCCATTCATTCTGGTGTTCAATCTTTCAGGTGTAGCCCTGCCAGAGCTGCAGAACCAGCTCACACAAAGCCAGGGTCAGTATCAGCATATTCTACGTGATGCTTTACAGTAACTTTCAAGATCAGTGGTGAGGACTGATGAGCTGTGCTTTCCTACATCAAACAGAAAGCAGTCACACACACAGCTCTGGAGACTTCCAGGACAAGAGAAACAGCAAGAGGAAAAGAGCCTCAATCTCCAGAAAAGCTCGTACTAAGTACCTACCTCCTCTGCTAGGCAATCATCAGGATCATATTCTCCCATGTTAATGACTTCCACAGGCAAATTAAGGCAAGTAACAGCTTCAGCCAAACCCTTTGCAAATCTCTAAAAAGTTAAAGGCAGAAAGTTATCAACGACAAACCCAGCTACAGCGAGTGTCAAGGAAACTCTGTGTGCCCAATCATAAGACTTACCACAGTACAGACACTTCAAAATTGGACATTGCACCTCTAATACTTATATTTAAAAACTGAAACACACTGAGAATTTACATAAAGGCTAATAGCTAATAATTTTACATACATGCAAATTAGCATTTTTGACTAAGTACCCAGAACAGCACTTCTGTCTACAGGAAATATCTGCTATCAAATTAAGAGTATATTCTAAGAGCAAGTCCTAAGCTCAACAATTAACCTCTCTACTACATGCCCCACTTACAATGAGAACAGTTGTCTTCCTGTTTTGTAGTTTTGAGTCAGCTTTCACATCAGGCACTACTTCCTAATGAGCTTTCCAATAAGCTTTCAGATTTTTACTCAGTGTCTTCGAGGCAAACAACATACTCGAATCTCAATTTCAGAGGTGAAAAAGCAGTAACTTATACCTTTGCTGTGCCAGTCTGAGACCCATAGAAAATCTTCACTCCAGCAACATAGACCTCCTTTGGCTGCAGAGCAGCATATCCATTGACTAGTTTGCCTTCTGCTACCTCAGAAGACACTGGATTCTCATTGGAATTTTCATCCTATGGAAAAAAAAAAAAAAAAAAAAAAAAAACAAAAGAACATTGTGTCTCATTCAATCCCTTTTCAAAGTGTCATTCAGCCTACTTGCCCAAAAGCATTTAAAATACAAAGCCAGCATCCAGCTTCTCAGCATTAAGCAAATGCAATAATTATTCTAGCTTTATACTCTCACAGGAAAAAAAAAAGCCTAACTGACTACTTAATTGAACTAGGCCACTCTGCAAACTCATCTCACACCCCAGAGCAACAGTGGGATCTGTCAGAACCCAAGAAGTAATTCCTCCCGCCTCATGCAACAGAGCTTCACTCCAACATATAAGGAGGCTTTAACATTCTGAATGAGCTAACAACACTCCCATCCTAAAACCAGTTCAGTCTTTCCACTAAGGTCACTGGAAAGACTAACCTGATGCACTGGGCACACACAGAGCAACTTGCTTTGTGACTGAGCTACTCAGGCTGGCACTTCTCTGCAGCAAAGTGAGAAGCTCTCAGCTGAGATCTGCTCTGCCATGAGAGGAACAAAGGTGTTGTAGTTATCCACACTCAATACAATCCACACAGGGGGTTGTAACTTCAAATAAGCTACAACTGGGATTTGCAAGAACCAAGGTGAACCCACCATATCACGCTGCACAAGCAGTCACCTTCACTTGTAACTACTACTCCTTTCCACACACAGATTTTGGGTTCTTCTCAGAGGAATGTACTTAAGCACTCAGTTACCTTCCTCTTGGCTTTGGTAGTGAAGAACTGAATGGCAATCCAAAGGCTGATCCCAAAAGCCATAACAGAATAGATGTAAATTCTGTGCAGCCATAAGGACACCAGGCAAGTGTAGAGAAAATTCCACGTATCCATTGAGACATCTAAACCTGGAATAAACCACATACGTAGCAGAAGCAGGATGAAATTAGAACAAGAAAACCATACTACTCCCACAAACTCATGCCATCAGCTATTCTCAGGCTCTGCAGAAAACAGCTCTCAGCTGAAGACACCACCACTATTGAAACAAAAACCTCCACCTTCCCAGCAGCACATACGCAGTTCCATCTACCTACCCAAGCAAACATTTTAGGCTATCATACGGAAATACTGGTTTTTTTTCTGATCTAGGACAGGTTCTGATCCAAAGAAAAGCAGAAAACATCCGTACAGCACTACTGCCTAAAACATCCCTGTGAAACATCAGCTGGAGTTTCCTGGCCTTCATTTCACACAGAACCAACAAATGTAGATCTCTGCAGATGGGAAGTGACATTCCAAGGAGGGGAATCATCCTGAGAGAGCCTGCTGCAGAGCAGAGACCTTGCACATGCAAGGCACTACGCTTCTTCTAACAGGCTTGATAGAGTTTCAAAAACAGACTGAAATCTAGATTCAAACTCAAGTGCTTTCCCAGGCAGCACAGGTGAGGTTTAATTCATAGCTATTGAGACTGTTATGAACTGACTTGAACCATAGAATTGTAGGGGTCAAATGAGACCTGAGGAGCTCCCCTAGTTCAACCCCATATCTGTTCCCTGCAGCAGGCTGTACAGAGAACTGTCCAGATGGATCCTGAATATCTCTAGAAAAGGAGACACCCCCCCTCCCAGCAGCCAACCCCATGGCTATGGCTCTCTCACACTAAATTTCAACTACATGATCTTGCAGCCAGGAGTGCTGTTTGTGCAACCCCTGCAATTACTTACTGCATAGCAATAAAAATCAAGAGCCTGAATAAGGCTCACTTGCAACACCTATTGCACGAGAAACAGATCGTGGCATCCTGCTGATGTCTGCAGCCCTCCCACGATTCTGGTTTCTGTTTTTTGTTTACAGGCTCAGAGATTGAGTATTTCACAACAACTGGAAACTTCACCATCGCTTCACCCTCACAACTCTGGATGAGGATCCCAGCCGGGGCACCTCCTGCTCCTAAGCACCGCGCCTCAGCCCCACATTTCCCCACTAAAGTTATATGGCAATAACTGCCCCGCTTGCAACCCTGCCATTCCCATAACCCAACGCACCCATAAACCCCTTAAGGATACCCTATGCCTACACCGATGTCCCTATCTACGCCCCCACCTCCCTCCAAGGTCAGTCCCTCCACCCACCCCTAATTACCCCACTGGGGGTTGGACCCTCTGCCCTCCCACCCCCCTCTCAGGGCCCCCTACACACACACTAATCACCTTCCGCCAATTACCCCAAGCACACCCCTCTAAAGGAGCCCAGCCCATAACTCATTACCCCACTGCACCCACACAATTAGTTAATTACCCCACCCTCCAGCCCCGCGCACCCACCGCCCGCCATGTGCCACCTCCATTCCCTTCCGGCCCCGCCGCGCTCTCCCGTTTCCCATCGGACGGCTTTTTCCTGTGCGCGGTTGGGGGGGGGGCCGCGGACAGAGCGACCAATGAAAAGATGCACTGACCGGAAGTCCCACCCCCCAAACGCCGCGAGTGACGCGGGGGTGCAGCCCGGCCGAGCTGCCGCCATGTCCATCTTCACCCCCACCAACCAGATTCGCCTCACCAATGTGGCCGTGGTGAGGGCACGGCGCGCCGGAAAGCGCTTCGAGATCGCCTGTTACCGTAACAAAGTCATGGGCTGGCGCAGCGGAGCGTGAGTGCCTTGAAAGCCCGGCTGTGAGGGGGGGGAGGAGGCTTCGCGTGGGGCCTTGCTGCGAGAGAGGGAGCCTGCGGTGGGACCGGTGTGGAGGGGAAGGCTTCCGTGGGGCCCTGTTTGGAGGGGGAGGGCCGGCTTTGTGGGGGGAATCCCGGTTTGAAAGGGGAAGCCGCCAGTGAGAGGCATGCGTTGAGAGGAAGGGAAAGCCCCCGGTGAAGACTGGGAGGTTGGAAGTCCGTGGTGGGTTCAAGTTTTAGGGAGGGGGCGGCTCCCGTGGGATCGGCTGTGAGGGAGGGAGGCCTCCGTGGGGCAGTGTGAAGGGGAGGGGTCCCCGGTGGGACTCAGATGCGAGGGGAAAAGGCTCTCAGTTTGCAGAGGGAAGGTGCCTGGGGGACACAGCTGTGGGTCTGAAGAAGCCCAGGGATTGCCTCAGCCGGCTGCCTCCACCCAGCTGCTCCCTGCAGCCTTGGCAGCAGTGCCCCAGGGCCACTGTCTTAGCCCTTAGCAATGGGACTCATTCCTCCCCACCCCGAGCTCGTTGTCATCCCACAGCCCTTTCTAATGCTGCTTTCCTTCACTAGGGAGAAGGATATTGACGAGGTCCTGCAGACCCACACAGTGTTTGTCAATGTTTCTAAAGGCCAGGTGGCAAAGAAGGAAGATCTGGTCCGGGCGTTTGGAACAGATGACCAAACAGAAATCTGTAAAGTGGTAGGTTCTGTGCACTTTGCAATATGTTTATAAAAGCTTGGAGATATACGTGGCGTGCAGACCTGGTGGGTTGGTGTGTTACTGGAAGGCTTTCGTAGAATGAAGTGTTGATGTATGCAGAAGAATGATTTATCTGTTGAAAGGTGGAGCTCTTTGGTGTAGTGTTAAATTTATACGTCTCTTAGGTGAGAGTTCTGATTATTCTGTACTGCTTTCATGCACTGTTCTCTGCAGACACAGATGAGCTGCAAGGATGCTCAGAGGGCTGGGGCATCGCTCCTATGCAGACAGGCTGAGGGAGTTGGGCTTGTTCAGCCTGGAGAAGATGAGGCTTCAGGGAGAGCTCGTAGCAGCCAGATAGTGCTGCTGCTGTGGGTTTTTCCCCTGACATCTTTCCACCACTGTGTGTCATGGTTGATACACTTATTCTTTTTCTGCACTTGGTGTCTAACCAAAACTTTCCAGCAGTTGTTAAATTTATCACGTTAGGCTTTTCACTCAAATGTTTGGCATTTATTAACCTCTTTATTTTTAATTAACTCTACAGATTCTGTCAAAAGGGGAGTTGCAGGTATCAGACAAAGAACGACAAACACAGCTGGAGCAGATGTTTAGGGACATTGCAACTATTGTGGCTGACAAATGTGTGAACCCTGAGACAAAGAGGCCATACACTGTAATCCTTATAGAAAGAGCCATGAAGGATATTCACTACTCTGTCAAACCAAACAAGAGCACAAAGCAGCAGGTTGGTATTCCCTAAAAATCAGCTTGCACTCAGAGGTGTTGCCTTCAAGTGAAGTTTTGCTATGGATGTTCTCGCAGGAATAAAAAAGCCCTGTGGTTCAAAGCTGTCACCGGGGTTTCTCAACTGGCTGGAAGCTGAATGATGAGTAGGAGCAACTTCTGATGATGATGTAAATGACAAGTTTTGATCTCTGTGGCGTTTTAAATGCTCTTTATCCTTTTCTGAATGTCTCTGCAGGCACTGGAAGTGATCAGACAGTTAAAGGAGACCATGCAAATTGAACGTGCTCACATGAGGTTACGATTTATTCTTCCGGTAAAGGAGGGGAAAAAACTGAAAGAGAAGCTCAAGCCACTGATTAAAGTTATTGAGAACGAAGACTTTCATGATCAGTTAGAAATTGTAAGTGATAAAGCAGATCTTGGCTTTCATATGTGATTTCACCTGTGCAGTGTAGAGTTAATGTGGGGAAGTTGTTCAGATAAACTGCAAGGCTACCAGAGATCTCTGGTAGTTCTCTGTACACAGAGATTGGAAGTCGTTTTGTGGCACAGAGGTGGCTGGTTCAGGTTGAGGGGAAGCACAGTGTAGTTTCCCTTAGCAGTCATTGTCCTGTCACGTTGATGAGTTTCTCTGCATATATGGAATTTTCCTGTTAATTATTTGGTGGTTCTGGCCTGTATTTTGGCAATAGTTAGCTTTTTAAAAGCAGTTTGTGGTACAGCAAATTTGGTATTGGTAAAAAACAGTTAAGAATTTAGAAACCTAACTGTCCAAGTGTCCAGAATCCTGACTGTGCTGGAACCAAAAGCTTTTGTAAAGATGACTTGATACAGATTGCTTATCAACTCTTCAAAGTAACCAAGTCCTTCTTAGTAACTGAACAATAACAGTTTTTAAAGGAAAATTTAAAAAGGCCTTGAGAAATTGATGAGAATCAAATACTATTGCTTGACTGATGGTCTGTGGTGTATTTCAGGTGTGCCTTATTGACCCGGGCTGCTTCAGAGAGATTGACGAGCTGATCCGGTCTGAGACCAAAGGGAAGGGAACGCTGGAAGTGCTCAGTCTGAAAGATGTGGAGGAAGGAGATGAAAAGCTTGAATAACAAAAAAAAGCCCTGAATAACAAAAAAGCCCTTCTGGAGCACTGCAAACAACTGGCATTAGCCACTCCTTTCTGTTGAGCCTTCTTGTTTAGTTTCTCCAACCCCTCGCTGCCAAATACCTTCTGACACACACGAACCCTTTGGGATTTTTCCATGCGGTGGTTTGGTGTTTTTTATTTTTTTAATCGTTTTCCACTTGGTTTACAGGTGATTTGCCTGTAGGAACCTTTGGTGTCAGAGTTGCACTAATGAGAATTAAGACTCGATGGGGAGTTTAGCTTTGGTGAATGTTAAGGGTTGCTGATGGAGGTGTTTGACTGATAGGGTGCCAAACACGTTTGCTTTGAGCTGTCGGTGCTGAGTGGAAGGCTGCACAGGGGGGTTTGGATGTGGGGAAAGGGAAAGAGAGACACATTTTCACTTTCAGGCAAGTGCAAAGCGTGGGTCGTGTCTGCTGATCTCTTGGCAGCATGAAAACTGATGTAGACATCCATAATTGGCTGCCTAATAATTACAGTAATTTAAAGGACCGTTCTTGTGTGTTTCCTATCACTGGGTATAACAGTACTTGCTAACTTAGAAAAAATGTTCTCCAAATAATTTATTCATAAAATATATTTAGCTACATTGGTGAGGAAAAAAAGAAATAATAATTATCATCTATTTATGTATTACAGATACGGAAAGAAAGGACTATTTTTGTTGTAGCATAGGAGCTGCCCCTGGCTGCAGCGCTGCGTTTGGAGGCTGAAGGCATAGGCTGCATTTCTGAGCTGTTGTCATTCATGGGATGAAATGAAGCGGATCTCTCCCAGGCATTGGCCTCTGGCTGTTGTGCCAGACAGGCTTTTGTTGGGCCCTCCTTCCCTCGTGGTAGCTGTCCTTTATCCTGTGGCTTTCTATGCTTCTTTCTAGCACAGCATTTCCAGCCGGCTCCCGAGGCCCAGCACTCTGAGTGGCTTTGTGAAGGCTTCTTTCAGCTGTGCCAAACGAGTGCTTTCAAGTTTAAGTTGGGAATCTCAAACAAGAGGGGGAAAAGAGGACAGAAGCTGGAAAGATACTAAAAATACAATAAGAAAATACCTGGTACACAGCCCTGTGTGTCTGAAGGCTGAGCCTGCAGGAGTTTCAGGGGAGCCTTTGGTATTCATGAGCCTGTTTTCATGCTGATAATACACAGGAGTTGGGATTTGCGAGCTGGCCGACCACTGGATCTCTGCTTCAAATGAATCTGTGCTCTGTTCATTCCTTGCTGGTAATTTACCTTTTCTATGACAATTAAACGGAGCTGTGGTTTGTACTCTTCACGTGACCTTTTCCTTTGTACCACTGACAGATGCTGTGAGTTGATGTGGGGAGAGTTGAAGTCAACCAGAGAAAGATTTGAAATGTCAGATGAGAAGGAGCCTAGATCCTCAGTGAGGGGCTTCATTTTGGAAATTGCAGCCTGTGAACGTGAGCTTGTGCAAGGTTGGATTTAATTTCCTCAGCAGTTTTGGGATGACTTGCCACTGTGGAGCCTGTGTTTTGCTGAAGGGTAGTGAGATGGAGATTCTTGAACCATTTGATCAGTTTTAAAATGCTTTCTGTTGCCCCCAGGACAGCTTGCTGTCCTGCTTAAATGCTGCCTAGGAAAGTTTAGAGGTGTAATTGATGTACTTGTGAGGTGGACAGAGTTTAAACGTGGAGATCTGGACCTGTGTGGATAGGCAGGCAACTTTCCCCATGTGTGCAAGCCCTTAACTGCCTGTCTTCTTGTGCATTCTTTATGAAAAGGATGGTAATGCTGCTATGTAACCTGTCCCTGGCACTTGGAATTAAGATGTAATCCATAAATCTGCATAAGAGATGCTGAGCAAGAACCTCATGCAGCGTCGTGTTGGTTGATTTGATTTCACAGTTGTGTAATTTCTTTGGGTTTTATGCTCTTAGAGTGCAGGAGGATGGCTGCAGGTTAAGGAACTCGAGTTACAGAAACGTAATCTAAGCTGATTTATGAGCTTGGTGCTAGGAAGTCAGTTTCCAGATAGTCTTTTCCTACAAATCAAATGCTGAGGATTTTCTCTGGTAGAGGGAGCTTGATTTTATTTATAAACATGCTCGCATTTCTTGTCATGTTTGTATTTCAGCAAGAATGGATGGTAAGCATCAAAATAAATACCAGTATTGGCAGCTGTTCTTTTCATTTTTGACTTTTGCCCATTTCAAGAAGGAGCGTAACGGTTCCAGGGCTAATTAACAGAGATTTCCAAAGATACTTACACAGATCATAACAGTCATCTCTGTTGTGCAGGCAGCTTTGAGGTGAGACAAAAAATTGTCACACAGACTCTGAATTTCTCACGAGGGAGGGATGGGAGCTGAATCAAGGGGGGAGGGGGGACAAGAAGAATGCAGTGAACAATTAGCAGGCAATAACTCATCTTTCCTGATCTGATGGTCCCAAGCCATCCTCTGTACAGTGCTGAGATGCCCCTGCAGTAAAGCAGCCCTTCGTTCTGGGTGTGCCCTGGTTCCTGGTGGGGCTGGGCAGCTTGGAACTGCCGTAGTCATGGTGACTGGGTGGTGAGCGTGGTCTCAGTCTGCATCCTTGCTTGTCAGAGCTCAGTAATTGCTTAGAGGTTGCTCTGCGCCCTGCAGAAGCGGAGGGGAAGGGGCTGTGAGTGCTGTGCTGGAGCTGTCGGGGCAGTGAGCAAGCAGGGGGTGCCAGAAGGCCGGCGCAGGGCGTGCAGCGCCTGGAGGAGCCGTGGTGCTGGTTCTGTTTGAGGTCACAGACTGCTTCCAACAGACGGGGGCTGCAGCAACTGTCACACGCACTCTGAATCCGCAGGCAGGACTGCTGGCAACCATGCAGGGCCGCAGGGCAGACATGAACCAGCAGATCCAGGAGCTGCGCAACATCATTGCCTTGCAAGGTGCTGCTCTTACATTGCACTGCAGGGACAGCCCGTGCAGAGCTGAATCCGTGGGGGCAGGGGGGTGCAGGAATGCATGCACTGGTTGAGGGGTAGTGACTGTGGTGGCTTTGGACATTGGTCTCCAGTGTGGTGCTCAAACGAAATGGGTGACAGTCCCACAGGAGACAGAATCTGCAGCGGCTTCCTGTTCCCGTGGGCGCAGTGACTGGAGAAAGGGGGCATCAGGTTGCCACTGGGGCTCAGTGGGGCCTAGGCACTAGGGAAGCAGCATTTGGCCCAGTGTCCCATGTCTCTGCCTGGCCACTGTCCTTTCCCCGTGCGGGGCAGCAGCAGTGGGTGGTGTGGCACTAACGGCTCCTTAACATCCTGCAGAGCAAGGAAAAAAGTTTTCCAGGCAGTTGTCTGAGGAAAAGCATAGGCAGAACAAAGATCTGCTTTCCCGGCTGCACGGGACGTTGCGGGAGGACATCCATGCACTGGACATTGCCCAGAAGGTACCTGCCATTCCTGACAGATGCCCCCCTGCTCCTCTGCTGGGTCCCTCCAGGAGCAAACGCCAGCCGTGTAGAGCAGCAGTAGGCAGTGATGGTGCCCTGACAGACACTGATTTCTCTGTCTCTCTCCTGCCTGCAGCATGACCAGCGCATCATGTCTGAGTTTTGCAGAGCGCAGAAGTACTTGTGTGGCAAAACTGTGCAGGTAACAGGAAGGGTCTGCCTGGCAGCAGCTGGGAACAAGTGCTCACAGGAGTCCTTGGGCCAGCATCCCCCCCCAGGGCTGGTGCTGTGAGACCTAGGGCTTGCACGGGTCCCATCCCATGAGAAATGCTTGTTGTGTTGTAGGAGCCATCAGTATAGATATCTTCCAGCTCTTTGAGCAGCTCCCCAGCAGAGCTATGGCTGTCCTGCCTGCATTGTCTGCTGGGCTCCTGCAGGGCTGCACCCTGGGGAGCAGCATGCTCTCTCTGCCTGTCCCAAGGTCACAGCCCGGCTAGATGCCCATGGACTATGCCGGAGGAGCCAGGGCATCCCAGAGGATCTGCTTTGCCCAGGGGTCTCTTGCAAGGGCAGAGCAGTGCCATCACATGCTGCCAGCATCTGTATCTGGGGTGCGATTGATTTATTTTAATTGATGCTCGCTCAGTCCTGGGTCTGCATTCTGCATCCTGCAGAGTCCTGGCTCTGGAAAGCCATCAGCACCCACTTCTGCCTTGCTCTGCTGCTTGGGGCAAAGCTCTCCCACACTCAGCCCAGCCTGGGACTTACCATGTCCCAGTGTCCCCAAGTCCCCAAGCCTCTGACTTCTGCCCTGGAATGAGGTTCAGGCAGGTCCAGCCCACGAGCTCCTGCATGCCCATCCAGGGGGCCCGAGAGAAGCTCCGGAGCAGCATCTTCGACCGGGTGAATGCCTGCAACATGCTGCTGCACGAGGTGAAGCAGAGGAGCCAGGCTCGGGATGCACTGCGGTGGCAGCTGCAGCAGCTGCTGGATGTCAGGATCAATGACAAGAGGCACCAGGAGCAAGTGCAGGTACACAGATCCTTCCCAGTCCCAGCGTTGCCCAGGCTCAGCACGCCGGGTCACCCCATGTCCCACCCCGTAGATGATTCGCCAGCTGGAGAACAACATTGAGAAGATGCACATGAAAATCCACGCAGGGCAGAAGGTGACCACGCTGTACCTGGCACTGCGGGATGTCCTGAAGAAGGTGATCTGCCCCTCACTGTCCCCACTGTGTGGTAGGGCTGCTCCTCTGCTGAGGACGTCTCACAGAGGTTTGTTTGACCCATGTCTCAGTGGGTGACATGCAGTGGCTCTGTGCTGCAGGAGCTGGACTATCTGCTTCTGCATCTGGAGCTGCTGTACACCATGGCTGGGGCGTACCACGGGGAGGTGCAGGACAGGGAGCTGATGGCTTCGGGTGCTCTCAAAGCCAGTGACATTACCAAGGTGAGAACAGCCCCAGGTCACCTTGGGGCCTTCTCCAATGCCCCAAATCCCCACAGTGGCTTAGCACGAATGGCCCCATTTGCCCAGGCTAGTACATCTTCCTGGAGTAAATTGCAGAAATTTATTTCAGCAAAAAGCTGGGATTGCCCATGGCATGCAGATGCCTTCATAGCTCCTCTGTATCTGGCTGTCAGCTGCCCTGGGCTGGGCCCTACGTGTCTTCTGTCCTTCCTGCTTTCCTACACAGCCCCTTTACGCAGCACTCTGCTTTGGCCATCCCAGAAATCCAGCTGGCCCACAAAGGTCCTTCCAGCTTTGACTTTTCCTTTCTCTCCGGCTCTGCTGTGCTCCAGAAGGACCTGGCCATGCTGGAAACCCGATTCTTGGCAGAGGAGGAGGACAGACACCGCATCCTGTCTGCCCAGAAGGTGCAAACCGACTGGCTGTGGCTCAAGGAGGCAAGCAAAAAGCACTCGAGAGCGGTGAGTGGGTGGCAGCTGGGGCAGGGCAGCAGCTCGGACCACCCTCCCTGGGTGCAAGCAGCACAGTGGTGACAATGGATGTCCTTTCAGCAAGCCAGGTATGACCTGGCTGTGGACTTCCCCTCCCTGCTGGTGCAGGACTCAGCGCTGGGTGAGTACTTGGCAGTGCACAGGGTTAGGGCTCCGGTTTGAGGAGGGAGGAGGAGGGTTCCATCCCCTGGTGCCCTTCCTCCCACCCAGGCTCCCTGGTACAAGCCACTAGGTCACAGATTGAGCACGAGTCCTTTGTGACGGCGGAGGTGGAGAAGGCCAAGGCCGCGGTGCAGTGCTCCCGTGTCTGGGTAAGGGAGCAACCCACCCTGGGCGAAACCCTTCTGCCAGCACCTCTGCCCTCTGCTCGTGGTCTCATCTGAGGTTCTGTCCTCATGGCTGAGCCCCTGCACCATCCCTTGGCAGGACATCACCAGCAGGCTGCTGGCACAGCAGAAGTCCACAGCAGAGCTGGAGCAGCACATCAGAGCCTGCAAGGAGAAGCGGCGGGCGCTGAAGGACACGCTGCAGGAACTGGAGCTGAAGCACGCCAAGCTGAAGTTCCACCAGCCCCCAAGTGCTATCAGGTGCTGCCATGGCCTCGGGACACAGCCAGATGCAGATGCTCTGGGCAGTATTGACATGTCCTCCTATCACCTGGGCATGGGGACGTCCATGTCCCAATAGGTCCTCCTGCACCAGGAGCTTTGTTCAGTAGGGTGCTCCTCCCAGCAGAGCAGCCAGAGCTGGGACAGCAGGGACACAAGGCGAGGAGGGATGGATGAGGTCCTGCAGAGCCTTGGTGGCAGCAGGTCCTGAAGCCGTGATGTGGAGATACCCCTCAAACCCAGCCTGCCCAGTCCCAGCACACTGCTGGGCACATGCAGGACCCTTCTTCCCATTCTGCTCTGCAAGGTGGCATCACTGGCCCTTGAGCCTGCTCTGCTCCATAGTGTTGGGTCCACGTGGGCAGCCTGTACAGCACGTTGGGGTATGTCTGCACATGGACACCCAGAGGGACGTGTGTGGGTCTGGGCAGCTGCAGGAAGCTGGAGGCAGAGCTACGGGTGCGCCTGCAGCAGGAGGAGGCCCGGCTGGAGCAGGCACAAGCCCAGTATGTGAGGAACCAGGAGTTGCTGCTGCAGTTTGAGAACGGCATCGACAACCTCATCATCCGTCTGCATGGCATCAACGTGCCTGAGCAGGTATGGGGTGTGCGGAGGAGCTGGGGACACAGTGCCACCAGCTGCTCCTGCCTGTCTCCACCGTGTGTCCTCTCCCCAATGCAAGACCCATGGCAAGAATCATTTCTTACTACCACAGGATGGGTTGGAGGAGATCTCAAAGGCCATCCAGTTCCAACCCTCCTGCCGTGGATTGAGTGTCCTCCACCAGCTCAGGCTGCCCAGGGCCCCATCCAGCCTGGCCTTGCACACCTCCGGGGATGAGCGTTCAATGCTGCAGTGCATCACTGTGGCACTTGGTGCAGCCACCATCACCCAAAGCAACTCGCTGTCCCCATCATGGTTGTCTTTCTCTCTACCTGCAGGATCTCACCGTCGAGTTCAAAGGGGTGGATGAGAAGCTGCAGCACTGCAGGCAGAAGCTGCAGCACCTGGCCCAGCACGTGAGCTCCCTGCCTGCCCACAGCTACAGCCCTGATGAGGACAATGAGGTGCTTGGATGCTCTGTCCTTGCTCTGGTCTTTGGGGGTCCCCACTTGTGGCTCTGTGGCACAACCCAAGGTGTCCTCCCTGCTGGAAGAATGGAGGTGACCCTGGGGAAAGGGCAGGATAGCGCTGGACACTGTGGAGTGTCCTCTTCCCAAGGGACATCAAGGTGGGACACTCCTCATGTCCTAACACCCGCCTTTCCTTCGGCAATTAATTCTAAGTCTTTCACAGACTTTCGTGAAGGTCAGGAATTTAATGGAGAAAACGACTGCAAGAGAGCCATGGAACCTGAAGATTCCCTTGGAGGACATAGGCTCAGGGGTGCAAGGTAAGTGAGCACAGCAGGGACATGTGCCCAGGGCTGGGCAGTGGCTGTGGGACGTCTGGGTGTCCTGTGCTGCCTTCCTCTGTCCCATCAGACCCCAACCCATGAACTGTGTCTGTCTGCAAGGCTTTGAGGGTAGGTTTTGGGACTGGAGAAGAGTAAAGGCAACTGGTGAGCGGGTGGGTGAGTGCTGAACCCCGTTAGGAAGCAAGCAGAGTGGCTCTGGGGCAGGGGGTGGGGTTGTTGTGTGTCTTCATCAGCCAAATAAGGGATTTCAGCATCACCTGAGTGGGAAAACAGTGCTTGGCTCTATGAAGCCTCACCTCCTGTGGGACACTTGGAGGAGTTGAGTTTTCAGCTGCTTACCACCTTTTTATGATCAAAGCAGGACCTGTGACCAGCACCCCATGGCTCCAGCCCTCTATGGGAAGCCCCAGCAGTGTCAGGGATGAACCACTGCGGTGCCAGGGGATTAGGGTTAGGGTTAGGGGATGCTGAGAAGGGAAAACCCAGCAGGCAACACCTGTGCTGGAGATGCTACCAACCCTCTGAGATTGGTGGCTCTCCCTGGGGATGCAGGCATGGCAGAGGAAGCCTCACAACCCCCTAATCCCACTCCTCCCTGCTTTCTCCCTCAGCTCCCTCTGATTTTGTTGATGAAGACCACGACCCGGTTCCCACCCGGGAGGACATCAAGAAGCAGGGGCTGAGCCTGATAGAAAGCAGGATGAGAAGCAGCAAGAGGAAGTAGCGATTGCTGCCCCGGAGCTTCTGATGCCTTTCCTTTTCCCAGCAGGTTTAATAGAGCAGAGCTTTCTCATTCCCCCCAAGTCTGTGGTAAAGCTGGAAAGGAAGAGCTGGGAGGTGGTCCTGGCACACTGCTCTCACCCACCTGGGGACAGACTGCGGTGGGAGCAGCTTTCCCAGCCAGAGCAAAGCCATGGGTAGGCTGGCTGGTTTTCTTCCCCCTGGATTTTGGGATGCCAACACCTATTCAAGGCTCTGCAGAAAGCCAAGGACACTGACCGGTGCAAGGGCACACAACCTACTGCTATCCAAGGGCTCTGAGGCTGCTATGGGGAGATGTATGGCTGGGGAAGGAGGGGAACTCAGGATGGGTGCCCCAATGTCCCTGCGGAGGAGAGCAGGGGCAGGGCTAAGAATCAGATGAAGGCCCCAGTGCAGAGCTGTCCAACCTCTTCGTGGACCTCTCGTGCCTGCTTCCTCCTCTGCTGCCTGTGCACACATCACTCAGCTCCCACTGCCTGCCCTACACTCAGAGCAAAGTCTGGGCAGCAGCTCAGAGGTGACATCTTCCCCACTGGGCAGCGCAGTATGGGTCAGAGGCACCTGGCTCCGCCAGGAGGCATTTTGTTCTCTGCAAGCAAAGGCACACATCAAATAGTGCTGCAAATAGGTGGTGCTGTTTCTCCAAATACAGCCAACAGCAGAGGCCTGTAGTCCCTGCTGGAGACGTCCCTGCTGGAGACCCAGCAGCGTTTACCCATCCCTGCTCTCAGTGGGACGTCATCACTGTCACCTCCACTCGGTCCCTGGACTTCATGCTGATGTCATTTGTCACCTCATCATGGCAGGGAAGGAACAGCTGTGTTTGGCAAGGGTGCTGAGGGACTGCTTGTCACGCCAGATGCTCTCCATGGGTTTTGTGAGGCTGTTGGTGAGGAGAACGTATGGCAAAAATCACAGCGTAGTTTGGAAACTGGAGTCAAGTCACTCATCTGGACTGAGGGTTTCCATCAGCTGCGAGAGGAGCCAGAGAAAAGGCTCTTGAGCAGAGGAATCCCAAAACACTTCTCCAGTTTATGGTTTGTGGCCCATTGGCCAACATCAGAGTAATTCCTCAGTGCTCCACCCACCTTTTCAAGAAGGAGAAGAGCAATCACACACAGCGGCGCTGTGGTTTTGGGTCTACTGAAACCCATTAGAGGAGGAAGATCCAAAGGCAACCCGTCTCATCACGAGTGCCACAGCATCCTGAATCCTTTACGTGTCTGAAAAGCCATCCTGCAACCAGCACCTGGAGTTTTAATGCTCTTGTGCCACAGCGATGGTGCAAGAAGGAGTGGGAAGGAACCAGAGGCAGCGGCTTGATTTCTGGATCAAAAATCTGGATGCCCCATGGCACAGAGATGATGGGGCAGGAGGACCTCACGGGGTTGGTCCAGGGAAGGGTGCAGAGCATTCATTTGGCTTCTGGGAAGGGAGAGCTGGCGCTGGCTGGAGCTTCAGCAGCCATAGGGATAGCACAGCACGGGGAAGGAGCAGAGATTTCCTCTCCCTCCCCAAAAACATTTCCTCCCACCGCGAGCGTTGCCAAAGGGTTGAAGGGAGCCACGGTGCCAGCGCTGGCAAGGGCCCTAAAATAGGACATCATAAACTCACATCAGAGACTTCGCTGCACTAAAATATCTCTGCCCTGGAAACGCTTGTGGGAAGGCTGGCTTTGGGTGGGTGTGGGTTTTTTTTAAGGATGTGATCAAAATCACATGAAACGAAGCAGAGCTAAGGGAAGGAAGACAGGCTGGAGCTGGTATCGGAGCTTGAGCACTGGGGTTTTCCTGCTGAGGATGCAAGCACAGAGATGGGTGAGGGGCACCGAGCCAAGTCAGCTGCTCTGAGGTCACAGCAAGCAGCCTGGCCAGCTGTCCTGGGCAGGGAACAGTGGGCATGGCCACCACAGTGTGCTCCAGGAGGCAAACTCATGCAGCCAGGGAAACTCAGGCACTTCTCCATTCCCGTGTTGGCATTATGATGATTGATATTGATGAAGGCGACTTAAGGCTCTCTGCGTAACAGAGGTACAGCCTCGTTTTGCAGCAGGGTGACAATGGGGTCGGGGTGCCCAAAGCAGCCCCTGCCCCTTCAAGGACCCTGCCTGACCCAAAGAGCGGGACAAGAGGGGAGGTTAACAACTTTCTGATAGCAAAAGCATGTAAGAAAAGAGAATCGACATCTCTTGGGTGGTGCAAACACAACAGCTGGCCTTAGCTCCCATCCGGTCGATCCAGGACATGCTTTAACCATCCATGTGGATCCAGGGAATGTATGGAAGGGATGAAGGGGAGCAGGGGGTAAAGAGGTTCCCTGAGTGCCTACAAGGTGAGGGAGGAGGTGGAGGAGGGAGGAGGGGGTGGGGTCTGAGGGCCATCCATTACCATCCTCCTGCGCCCGCCCGTGGAAGTGACACATGGGTGCAGACAAGGCAGGTCAGCTGTATTTATTGAGAACGTTCGTGGAGGGGTTAAAAATATTTCCACTAGCTCTATACGAATTTATAAACCTATATTCTTTGTATACTTTAATAAACGCATCTATGGCCATCATGCAAAGGTAGGTTCTTCAGTAAGAAAATAGCGAGATAAAAAAGGAAAGTGCTCATCCAGCCTGCAGGTCCCTGCTCATGGGCGAGCTGATGCAGGGACCCCTCAGGCTGTGGCTGACACAGGGACACTGCTGGCACTGTCCCTACCGCCACCCAGCCTGAGCCATCCAAACTACGACATGGGGACTGTGGGGCTGAGGCTCAAGCCCACCCAGGGGATACCAAAAAGGGTGGCCCAGGCAGAGAGGGGACACGTTCCCATGCCCCCAGCTCTGCCTCCAGCCCTCAGGGCCACCGTGCTGCCTCACTGTCCCCTTTCTTCTTTCCCCATTGCCTGAGGGAAGCGGGGAGTTGGGGTGCTCTGCCAGGAAGCAGCGTGGATGGGGACATCTGGGGGGACACAGTGTCACGATGGACAAGCAAGCAGCCGAAACGCCATCAGGGACAAAGCTCTTGCCGAGCAGGGGGACAGTGATTATTGCTTTGTAGGGCCAACAAGGTGGGGTCAGGTCTCTGCTCACTGCGATTTGGGGTTGGAGGGATGGTGTTTGGGGGAGATGATGTTTCCTCAGGGTTCCTTGTGCACCAGCCTGAGCCATCCAATGCTCCCATGGGACAATGCTCCGTTGGGACAGGGAATGTGACAAGGACACGGGGCTGGACACCGTTGGTCATCAGAACCTCCTCTGTTGGCAGGGGAGACCCTGGCCAAGGGTGACCTGTGGCCTCCAGGAGCCACTGAACTTCTGTCATTCAGATTTCCCTTCCACCCCTATCTTGAGTGGTACAGACCCCAGTTTGTGAGACTGGGAGCAGTCCTCTCCTTCCCTCTTCCTTCACAGCATGAGCAGGCAGGGACAAGACCATGGGCAATAGGGCAGTTGTGGCCTCTTGAAGATACCCGGGGTAGGAGGGACACAGAGGGAGCCAAAGCCGTGGGGACAACACTGCGCCCAGCCCAGGGGGCGCAGGAGGGACTGGGACAATGTCTGGGGGAACCTGGGAGGTGCACCCCATCCCCTCGCCATCCCCAAGTCCATAAGGCGACACTGCAGCAGCTTAAGGTGAGAGGTGTTGTTGGTACCGAGTCTCAGAGCTTGGCTGGGATGGAGCATGATGTAAACATTTCTGATCCGCGTGGGGCACGGCCGGAGGAGGAGGAGGAGGAGGGGCTGGGGGAGGGGGTTAGTGGGAGTCCTTCATCTGCTTCTGGATCTTCTGCAGCATCTCCTGCATCCGCCGCAGCTGGAAAGGAACAAAGAGGTGACAACAGGGAAGGTGGCATCGCCATGTGCTGCCCATGGCTACATCACCTCCCCTGATCAAGCCTGCCAAGTCTGGACCACCAGGAGTTGTGTTCTGGGGCAAAACCTACAATTTTCTTCAAATTCTTCCCCACCCTGAGTGGGGCATTGCAGAAAGGGTGTCCCATGCTGGGGCTGGGGGCAGCACATGGGGACAGCGGGGGGAAGGAATGGAAGCTCAGTGCTCACCTCTTCATCCTTCTCTCGGATGAGCTTCTCCGTCTCCGAATCCGGCACCGGGGGGATGACAGGGATGGGGAAATCCGTGCCGCTCTCCCGTGTCAGCTTGCTGCAGGGCAGAGAGAGGAGGTGAGGATGCTCCCACCCCCCCAGGCTCGAGCTCTCCCAGCTCACCAAACACCTCCAAGCCCCACGCAACATCTGAGGACAGCACTGTCAACCTGGTGTCCCACAGCTGCTGGCAGTGCAGCTTTCCCAGAGCATCGCTGAGGACAGGCATTGCAGCACAGCGCATCCCCCCACCCCCCTGGGCCACCCTTTTGGGAAGGACTGAAGTGAGCTGAGTCGATGGGTTCTGCCATGACAAGGGCACGGGGAGGGTCCCCATTGGATGACACGTGGTGGGGACATCACTGTCACTCACAGTGGTCACGCGTGTCACCATGCGCCAGCGACAAGCGGGGCGGTGATGGGTTCAGTGAAGCTGACACAGGGGACGGCTGCCCCAAGGCACTGGGTAGGTGTGGGTGTGCGCAGGCAAGGGCTGGCTTCTGACTGCGTCCTGAGTTGCTTTGGGAAACCACCACCCACCATCACTGCTCCTCACCATTGGGGGTCACTTTGGGAAGGTCACTGGGGATGGAACCAGGCACAGGCCGAGCAATGTCACCAGCCCAGGGGACCTGCCCCAGGGACTCTTCTTAAAGGAGTCAGTGGCTGCGCCCTGAGCTGGCTTCACCCCAGGATGAGGCGCTTTGCTCTGTGTGCCTCAGGATGAGACTAAGTTGTGCTGTGCCCGGCGCACCCATCCCCATGGGACACTTTCCTGCTGGAGGTGGGTGCTTGGTGACAGTGGCACAGGGTGTCCCTGCCTTGCCCAAACGAGTTGGGTGTCCCCAGTACGAGGGCACAGCATCCTCCCATCGGTGCTGCACCAAGGGCAATCAGCTGCCAATCTGGGCAATGGGTGGGTGGCTGCAGGGTCGGCCCAGGAGCACCCCCCCCCCGCCAGTGCTTTTGTGCACAGCCCTTGCCAGGCACAGAAGGACCAAGACAGCATTGGGTACCAGCAAGCACTTTATAGAGGGGCAGGGGGTGCAGCGGTGGTGGCAGGGGGGACGGGCCCGTCCCCAGCTCAGTCTGCGGAGCAGTCGGAGCAGCACAGCCGCAGCGCCGAGGGCTGCTTCCTTCTCCCAGTGCACATGGAGAGACAAGCTTAGGGCACCCATGGCCATCACCAGTGACTGCCCAAAGCTAAGGACGAGGTCCCCCCGCAGAGTCCCCACACCCTGCCAGCCCATTGGGCACCCAGATTTTGGGGTGCTGAAGGGCGTGCAAGCACCATCAATCTGGCAATGACGGAGAGCCCTGGCACCTGCTGCCTGCTCTGCTCCTCCCCCAAAGCCCATAAACACAGGGTTCCCATCACCCCTCCAGCCACCAAGGCGAGGCCACCCACCGTGACAGGGCGTCCCATGGACAAGCCAAGGAGAGGAGGGGCTGCCCCAGCCCTCCCACAGCCCAGCCCTGCTCCCAGGCCCGTACTTGCGGTTCCTCTCCTTCACCACCATGCGGGTCATGCTCTGGATGCACTGCGTGCGGTAGTTCTCGTAGTGCGTCTCACGCGTCACATCCTTCAGGTCCTGCATGTGGGTCCTCACCAGCATGGTGCGCAGCTTCACAAAGTCACAGTGAGACGGATTCTCCACTGAGGGGGTGGGGGGAAAAGCAGGGGTCAGGGGACCCCAAATGCACCCGCATGGGGACCAGATCGTGGAGAAGGAGCACGAGGTGCCCCCATCTCCACAGGGACGCGTCCCGGTGACGTTACCTTCCACAATGCCCCAGGGGTAGAGCCGCCCACGGACACGCCGTCCCTTGGCTTCCACCACCGTGTTGCTGCCGATGACAGCAAAGGGGATGCTCTCCTGCAAGGGAATGGTCATAGAATTAGAGCAGGTCTTGGCACTGCTGCTGTGGCCCACAACCCTCCACCTGCATTTCTCTGTCCATATCCAGCACTGATACCCTGGAGCACTGTCTATGGGGTGGCAGCATCACAGCATGGGTTTTCCCCTATCCCCATCCCCATCCCTATCCCCATCTCTGTTTTCATCCCCATCCTATCCCTTCCCCCCAAGTTGCAGGTGGCGATGACAAGATCTCCGTGGGATGTCCAGCATCCATGAATGTGACATGGCTTCCTTGGCCCCAGGTCCCCTCCAGGACAAGATGCCCCCACTCTGTGGGGCTCCGCCCCCTCTCCACAGTGCTGGAGGAACCCAACCCACCTTCAACGCTTGGTCCTGCAGCTTGAACTCCTCATCCTCATCCGAGTCGCACTCAGGGAACTGATAGATGCGGATCCCATAGTGGTCAATCTCCTCCCGGATCTGGAAGAACACAGCCAGTGCGTGGCAGGGCTCTGCTCCATGGGAAGGGACAGAGCCACACACCCCATGTCCCTCATGCACCCAGCATGCTTGCTCCCAAGTTGGGTGACACAGACATCCCACCACTCGCAGAGAGACACGTCCTTGGGGACTGTCACTGCTGGGAACACGGAGAATGCTCCGCACAAAGCCCAAGCAGGAGATTGGAAGAGCCACCAGATGAGAGGAGCAGGAGGTGAGGGGACAGTCCGGGGCAGGACCTCACCTTATTCTTCATCCGTTCCACCTCAGCAGGTGTCAAGGTGTCAGCCTTGGCCAGCACAGGCACGATGTTCACGCGCTGGTGCAGCGCCCGCATGAACTCCACATCCAGGGGCCGGAGGCTGCAGGAAGCCCCGTGAGCCCCGAGCCCTTCCCCGTCCCTCCCATTTCTGCTGCTCGCCCCAGGTGGGCAGGGGATGGGGATACCCCTACCCGTGGCCAAAGGGCGAGATGAAATAGATGCAGCAGTGCACGCGGTTGTCCTGGATGTTCTTGCGATTGAGGCCACTTTCATCGCGGAAGTACTGCTCGAACTGCTGGTCAATGTAGTCAGCCACCGGCTTCCAGCTGTGGGGACAGCGGGCTGGGAGGGAGGTGACCACCCCACGGCCCTTCCCCAGCCCCAAACTCACCATCTCCAGGCTCAACGCCTACTCCTAAGGTCAGTATCATGTCCCAAGGACAGCATAAGCCATAGTATCACCAAGCAACTGGGGGCTGCCCGCACACACATCCCCATCCCCAGATCCCCATCCTTGGGGACGTTCCATTCCCCTCCCCATGCTGAGGATGTGCCCTGGGTCGCACCACTCAGTGTTGTTGACAGCATCACCGAAGCCCGGCGTGTCCACGATGGTCAGGCGCAGCTTGACGCCCTTCTCCTCAATATCCACCACATGCTTGGTGATCTCCACCGTCTGCGTGATGCGCTCTGCAGGGACAGGAGACACGGGGATGGCACTGGCATTCCATGCAGGGGGTGGGGATGAGCAGGATGTGCTCACAGCCACAATGGCACTGCACTCAGCACAATCCCCGTGATGGGACGGCAGTGACACAAGGAGATATCACAGCCCCTGAATCTCTCCCAGCCCTTGGGGACGTGCGACACCACCAGGCTACCGGTGTCCCCATGGTGACCTGGTCACCATGGGCACCAAACCCAGGCACATCATGGGTGCTTTGTGTCCCTGGCTTTTAAACACAGCACCAATGGGAGGCCCTCACACTCTGTCCTCGCATTCCATGTCCCCAAGGATGCTACCATTGTGTGTAGCCATGCATGCATTCACCAAGGCTGCAAATAGCTCCTAGCAACCAACAGAAATCCAATAACTCTGCTGGATCCCGGGGATGGGGACCGTATTTCAATTCACCAGGCCACGTGGCACTGCGCCCCGGACCTGACTGTCCCCAGTGTCCTATGAGCCCCAACAAGCCGGGCTTTGTTCTGCCACTGCTCTGAGACAAACCCATGCCAGAGGACCCTACTGCCTTGGCAGAGCCCCACGCCTGCTTCCTCCTTTGGGGGAAGCCCAAAAGTGACAAACATGAGTGTAGGGGACCGGAGGAGCCCAGCTGGGGTGGAGAGTAACTGCCAGCTCCGAGGGTCATAGCTGGAGATGGTTCTCCAGACCCATCCATGCCCCCTCCCTGCTGCCCTACCTTCAGCGTTGAGAAGCTTGCGGTCCCTGTACATGTCTGTCAGGAAGAGGCTGTTGACGAGGGTGGATTTGCCCAGCCCAGATTCCCCTGCAGTGACAGGGAGCGGTGAGGGGACACTCAGGTCACTGTCCCCACTCCAGCCACCATGCTGTCTCCTACCTGCCACCATCAATGTGAAGTCAAAGCCCTTCTTCACTGACTTGCGATGGACCTGGTTGGGAAGCGTGGCGAAGCCCACGTACTCCTTGTCATCCTACAGGTAGAGGGGACATGGGACAGCGTGCTCACCATGGGGCTGTGCCCCCCTGGGCAACCCCAAGGGGGTCCCATGGGGTCATGGTAGCGTAGGACCCCGTGGGTTGGGCGCACACCTCACGGTGACTCCTCCATCCCCTCTACCACCCCTGCTCCCCAGGGGCCCACCACACCTCAGAGGAATCGTAGGGGTCCAGCTGCCCCCAGGGGCTGCGCGGCCGCGAGGGGCTGGGCGGTGGGGGGGCCATGATGAGCTGCTGGGTGTCCAAGGGTCGGGGGCGAGAGAAGGACCGCACGTCGTGCTCATCGGCAGGCTCCTCACCGGGGGCCCTCCCACAGAGGGGGTGGCCAGAGTCCCGCCGGCCCTCAGGGGGCTCCACTTTGCGGGGGCTGTCGGCAGGAGGGCAGTCCCTGAGGAATTGGGTGAGCTCAGCCTCTTCCGAGTCCTCCTTCAGGAAGCGCTTGATCTGGGGGGGAGAAGGGACAAGGAGAGAGGGGACGGCTGTGGCGGCAGTGCCGTGCCGTGGTGGCACCAAGGTGGCACCGCGCTGTGACGGCTCTGCGAAGTGGGAGCCCCAGATCAACACAACATCAGAACCCCAAACCTCCACTGTCAGCCTCATGCACCCCAAGGCAGGGACACCTTGGGGACAAAAGAAAGGGACAAGAGTGCCAGCCCCGGGACAGGCGTGGGGACAGAGCGGGGACAGCGCGGTGCCATGCAGCAGGGTGGTGAGGGCGCTTACAGCTTGCTGCATGGGCAGGTCAGCCGGATCCTGGCATTCCTGGGGACACGGGTGGGGGCTGTCCCCCCTGGCCCTGGGAGGGCCCTGGACACCCCCACGTTCCTTGGGGTCTTCTGGCAGAACCCCCATGTGTGGCTGTGAGGGAAAGGTGCACTGGGGAGGGAGGAAGACAGCAATGAGAAAGATGAGAGGTGACAGCCCTGGAGCTGAGGAGAACCTTAGAGGGGGCAGGAGTTTGTGAATGGTTCCCCATGGTCAGCACCATAGGATGCCTGGCCCTACAAGGTGGCCCCAAACAGGGGACATGGAGGGCCTTGGGCAGCTCCCACTCTGCAGGACAGCATCTTGGGGTCTCAAGGTGACAGTCCACCATGGAACACACTTCCCCCCTCCCCTGTCCTATGTCCCTGCCAGAGGCGAGGCAAAGCACGCTGAGTTATTGGGCTGGAAACGAGGTCACTGCTGCCGGGCCACAGCATGCTCAGCTGCCCCGCACTGCCCAGCACCCCCACTGCCACCAGGATGGTGACAGCAGTGTCCCCTCAAAGGGCTGAATGGCCCCTGCAGTACCCCTCCTCTCCCTCCCCCCTCCCCCCCCATCTTCAGCATGTCAGCAGCACTCAGTGTGTCCTCACCCTGATCAGTTTGCTCAGGGCATGCTGCCTATCTGAGGACCACACGGGGACAGGTGACAGTGTCCTCTGTCCCCAGCCACTCCCAAAACCACTACCCCACTCTCCCAGCAGACCTTGGGGGTCCTCTGCCCAGCACAGAGCCCTATAATGCTATTAGGGGCTGCACCACATCCTCGGGGACCCTGCAGCAAGCGTGTCCCCAAGCAAGGCTGTCTTGGAGACAGAGCTGCAGCACATTCCCCAGCTCCCACCAGCCGGGTGAGGGCTCCCACTGTGCCCCCCACCCACATCTGCCCCCTCTACCCCCCATACCTCCTGCAGAGGCTGCAGCTCGGGGCAGGTGGCCATGGCCCAGCCGCTGTCACTCGTGGCAGGGAGATGCTGTGAGTGGCACAGGCTGCGCCCAGGCTCAGGGAGGGACAGGAGGGACATTAGCATAACTCCACCCTGCATGAGCACCCAGCACCCTCAGCACCCAGACACAGCTCTGCAGGGGTGCAGGAGCAGCACAAGGGGCACAGGGGGGCACTGGGATATGGGGAGAAGAGTGAGCCCAGCTGTGAGGCAAGAGAGCAGCTCTGGGGGTGGCAGGGGTCATAAAGCATCACCAGACAAGGCAGTGGGTGGGTGGGAAGAAAACTGGGCTGCCTGACTGCCATACGCCCCTCAGGCTGAGTAGAACATCTATCCTAAAAGCAACATCTCCATCCCAAATACCCCCATCCACAGCAGAACACCTCTCTGCTGCCCAGCTCATCCTCAGGGGTTAACCCAAGTGCTCACAGGGCCCCTGCAGGGCAGAAGCCCAAGCTGTCAGGGCTGGGGTCTGCTCCCATCAGCCCGATGCTGATTTGCCTTGATGCATGTCGAGATGCATTGGGCATGGGACTGGGCACGCTTCACTTGCCTGGCTTAGCTGGGAAAGTGCTAAAAAGCCCCAAAGCACCAGGGGGGTTAAAGGGGGAGAGCTGAACCACGGGGATGTAGGTGCAGAGGGGTCCAGTAGGGGGTGATGCTCCACCCCCCAGCACCCCATAACGCAGAGGTGCCACACGGGTTGTCACACTGAGTCCCAGCAGCAGCATCACCACAAGGCCCTGACTATCCCACCTGTGAGTGGGGATTTATAGTGCAGCTCCACGCCCCGTAAGCGGATTACACACCCTGCTGCACACGCCAGCGAGGAGGCATTTGCTGCCCTGTCCCCACCTGCCACCCCGCATCGCACCTTCCCGCAGGTGACAGCTCGAGGGCTGCGAGGGGGGAGGCTGCAGAGCCACTGGAGCGGCAAAACCTGCGCTGGGAGAGCCGCCCTGAGCATCCCCACGCTTGGCTGCTCCCCTCAGCCTTCCCAGGCTGCTCTGGGGAAGCTCTGCAGCCAGGATGTGGGCACCCCCAGACCCGCACTGCACTCTACCACTGCATCTCACCTAAAGGTGGCATCCATCCGTGTCACAGCCCTGCACACACCGCTCCCCACATCACAACACCACCAGCACCTTTGCCCCCCTGCTGCCTGCCAGTCCTCTCACCCAACACCTACATCTACTGTGCTCCCTGCAAACTGCAACAAGCTTCTCCAAAACCCATCTTCATGGCTCCCCACCCCCCCTTAAGAACAAGGGGCTCAACTGTCCCTGTGTTCCTTTCCCAAGGCAGCCAGCAGCCACACGTTGCTGAGCAGTGCCGGGAGCTCCCAGCTGCCACCAATACCCTAAAATCAGAATTTCTCACTTCCAACTCCCACCTCCCACCCCATCGGTGGTGGCTCTGTTGGGAAACCCATCCTCGGGCTGCATCTGTCGCTCTTGGGCAGCCCAGAGAGGCGGTGATGGGGCTGAGAGCATTACCAGTGCTGAGAATCGCTTTGGACATGGGAAACACAGGTGAGGAGCAGGGCGGAGGGTCGGGCAGTGGGACGGTGCCCGGCTCCGGGCATGGTGATGGCATCGGGCAGAGGACCGCGCAAAAAACTCCTTCCCTTGGTTCAGCCCTTCCCTCGAGGCACCTTTCCAGAGCCGCAGGAATGAGCGGGCCGGGAGCGCAGGGCAGCACAGCGGTGCCGCAGCCTGGAGGTGATACCGGGGCCGCCCGGGCTACAAGCAGCGCAGCGCTCCGGTACGGATCGCTAATCGCACCGCAGCCCGGAGCTGGGGGGAGGCGAGCAGGAGCACTGAGCGCGCCCAGAACGCGAAGCGGCCCCGACGTGGCCGGGAGCGGATGGCTCAGCAGCGGGGACGGGGCGTCCCTCGGCTCCGTCCGTCCCCCAGGCCCATCCGGCACCGTTTGGGGAGGGCTCTCCGCGGGACCGCCGCGCTTCTCCGGCCGCCCTTCCCTCCCCTCTCCCCTCGTCCCGCGCCGCAGGAATGTGCCGCTCGGTTCCCACGGTGGCCGCAGCGCTGTCCCCACCCTTCCCGGTGCCACGGGGACCGCACTCCCATCGCGGGCACGGGTTCCCTACGGGGACCGCGGGGACCCCTCTGCCGGCAGCGGGGCGGAGGAGCGGTGCCACCGGCGCGGGACGCGGGGCTCCGGAGGAGGGACGTGGATGGACCGCTCGGGGCCGCGTCTTCGGGGGTGACCGAGGGGTGACAGAGGTGTGACAGAGCGCTGAGAGAGGGGTGGCTGTGCTGGGGCAGCCGCTACCCTCCCAGACCCGGGGGTTCCGCAAATAACGGGGCGCAGGTGGAAGTGTTAGGGGGGTCCCGCCTCGATGAAGCACGAGAAGCGTGCAGCGCGCTCCCCCCTCCTCACGTCTCCCGTGCTCCTCCCGTGGCTGTCAGGTCCGGCCGGGTTGCCCCTTTCCCCCCCGCCCCTCTGCGGCACCGGATGGCCCGGCCCGGCCCGCTCCGCCCCGCGGCACCGTCACCTTCACGGAGGGCACCGGGATGCGGCAGAGCCGGGATGCGACGATCCCGAATCCCGCGTCCCGTGTGTCATTTCCTCCCCCCGCCGTCCTCCTTACCATGGCTGCGGCCCGCGCGGGGCGGGGGCCGACCGGGAACGGCGGCTGAGAGCGGCACGGCCGGGCCCCGCCGCCGGGATTAGCGGAACGGCAGCCGGCGGGGCGGGGCGGGGGCGGGCCGGGGCGGCACCGACGGCGGCATCACTGCTGGCACCGGCACCGGGCATCCGCGATAACGTCTGTACCGGCACCAGCATCGGTGTCGGCGCTTCGTACTGGCACAGGGAACTGTGCATCATTCAGTGCACCAGTGCCACGGACCGAGTGCTGGCGCCAGGCACAGGGCAGTGGTGCGAGGTAGCAGTGCTGGGAATAGGGCTCCAGCACTTTGAACTGAGTGTGGGGCACCGTCACCAAGGCCTCGGGACAGTGCACCAGTACCGGGTATGGGCACCAGTAACTGATACCAGCACAGGGCACCCGTGTGGGTACCCACTGAAGGGTGATGGCACCAGTACTGGGTACAGAGCACCAGCACCGGCACCAGAACCTGGTAGTGGTGGGAGGGGGCAGCCCCAGCACTGCGAATTGGGCGACAATACTGAGTGCTGCTCAGCAGATACTCGGTACCAGCATTAACACCACTGCTGGGAGACAGCAGGGAGCATGCACAGCTCACGCCAGTGGCAGGCTACTGGGCACTGGTACTGGGAGTGTGAGCGACCCCCATCCCCATCCATGTGGGGCAGGGAGGATAGGTGAGGATGGATGCTTCAATCCTAATCCCTGCAGTCAGCGCTCCCTTCTGGGACGCAGCTTTACTGGGGATTACTCGCCGTAATGCTGAGCCCTGCTGCCCGCTGCCCTTCAAGGAGCAGTTCCCCCGGGGACAGTGGAGCTGGGCACTGCTGTGATGAGCTGCCAGTGCTCAGCTGCATAGTGGGTGATGTGCTCAGCCTCCAGCAATGGGAATTTTGCCTTGCCGGAGGAGAATGGTGCCTGGCTGTGTCAGAAGGATGTGGCCGCAGAGCCGCAGCCCGGGCTTTAAATAGAGCATTAAAAGCTGAAGGGATCAGCTGCAGAGCAGGGGGGGGGATGCAGCAGGGCAAGGCCAGGCGACATCGTGGCAGCTGGAGCCAAAGGGGGTCACGCTTTGCCCATGCGTGAGTGGGGAAGTGTGTTGGGTGCCCCCAGCGTGGCCACATCGTGGTGGGAGCAGAGCCTGTGGGGTTTGTGTGCCTTTACTCCATGCGAGCAGAGCAGTGCCAGGCACAGCAGCCATGTCCCCAATCTTGGAGATGCCTTACTGACCCAGTTCTTCTTGTCCAGGGGTGACACAAGAGGAGGAGCACTGACACGGAGGGTGGGTGGTTTTCCCCAGGGCCCCCAGCACCCCCAGCACCCTGTCCTGCCCGGCCCAGCCGGCAGCAGCTGGAAGGGAAGCAGTGAGCTTGGAGGGGCAGCTCTGTAATTACCATGGGAGGCAGAGTTATTTTGGGATGAGGCTGCGCGCTGCCAAAGCTGCTCTTCCTCCAAACCCAAACAAGATGGAAAGAGCCCATCCCAGGACACGGGGAGATTAACCCCTTCCCTGCCTGCTGCCCCCACGCTGCAGCGTGTCCCCAGGCATGTGCCAGGGATGGGGGAACCCAGGGGTGAGTTCTGTGCCACCCCCTGAGACCTCCCACAGTTCATCCCCCTGTCACCAGCCCCGAAATCCCCCACAAGAGTCCTACCAGTGCTGCCAGCCCATCACTTACCTCCTCATCTGAAGCCTCAGCCAGGGAGGGGTCAGCACCGGAGCAGGCAAAGGATGGCACCAGGGTGGGAAGAAGCAAGATTTTCCATCAGCTGAGGACTGCTGGGCTCTCTGGCTGTCCCTGTGTCCCCCCAGCACACGTCAGGGCTAGCACAGTGCATGGCATAGGGATGTCCAAATGCTGTGTTTATGTAGGCCCTACAAAAACTGCTGTGGATGCCTGCCTCACCTTTCAGGGTCCAGAAGAAATCGGCGTTCCCCTTGTCAGTCATGACTGCAATGGGGAGGAAGGCTGTGAGCTGCAGCTGCTTGTGACCATTGCTCTGTGCTGTCCCCTCCAGGTGTGCCCCCAGGTCAAGGCAGAGGGGACACAGATGTCCCTGGGTCACACGTCACCATATTCCCTATCTGCTTGCCCCAGCTACCCAAACTCACCCATGAAGAAGGTCTTAAATTCAGTGGCCAGCTCCACGTCCACCTTGTGCCCAATATCAATGCCACAGGCAAAGTCCTTGGAGCTGTTGTCCTGCGGCAGGGCAGTGGCAGGAGCTCTGTCACACATTGCCACATCCTCACTGAAGCCACCTCTGCCTGTCGGGACTTCTGCGATGGCATCCACCTCTACAGGGACATCCTTGGAAGTGCTCGGCTCCGTCACTGGGGACACGGGGCACGGGGTGGCAGTGTGCTGTGAGTGCAGCAGGGGCCACCAAGCTGAGCTGCGATCAGGCTTGGACAGAGCCCTGGTGGTGGAGACATCCCAGGGCAAGGGGACAGCAGGGCAGTGCTGGGGACTACAGGGACAAGGGGCTTTTGGGGACCCGGAAGCAAGGTGTGAGTTCATGGGCACAGTGCTGGCCTGGGTGCCCACGTCCCTGGTGGAAAGTGACAGCTGGAAAGGTGCTGGGTGCTGGTGTGCCATCTGCTCAGCCCTGTGGTGCAGCACACACAGGTGCTCATTCTGCTCCCTGCTGGGCTGGGCTGGAGGGAGCTGTGGGGTCAAGGAGCCCTGCTCCATGGGGTCCTGGTGTCCTGAGCATCGGGAAATGGATTTGTGCCCAAGCGGCCGCAGAGCTCTGCGGGGCGGTTTGGGGTTGGTGATGGGGCTGCGAGGCGGTGGTGGGGTTGGGGTGCAGATGGTGGGGTGGATGACACAACGATCTTGGGTCAGTTGTGTCCCCACGTCAATCATGTGAGGTGACAAAGCCATCGCACAGGGCTCGGTCTGTGTCATCTGCTCCCTAAGGATCACTGTGGCCACCTGGGTGCCACATGGAGGATGACCCCCACTTGGTGGCTCTGCCTGGGACAGGTCACTGAGTGTGAAGGTGACTGAGTGACCACTGCTCTGTCCCTGCCCTGCTCCAGGCTGCGGGCGGCTGCCCACTGCCTGCTGCTGCTCACCCAGGGGACGCTGCAGGGCCACCACCAAGCGGCCCGATGGCATCTGCCGCTTGCCCTGCAGCCTATGGGGCAACTCAGGGACATAAAATGACGCGGGCACCTTGCCTCCAGGCTGGGGGATGGTGGCTGAGGGCCCCTGTACGGTCACACTGTCTGGTGGCAGCAGTGGGTTGGGGGCCATGGGGCTGCGTGGGGTGTAGTTGGAGATTGGATGAAATCAGTCCCCAAGGAGCAGGGCAGGTGTGAGCCCCACGCTGCCTGTGTCCTGGGCCCAGAGGGGAAGGAGAAGTGGCATGGGATGATGTCACCAAGGGAGGTGTGACAAGGGTTCCAGGGATTCCTTAAATGTGGGTGCAAGATCCAGAGTGTCCATGTGCTGCTCTCTGGGGACGAAGCCACCGTCTCTTCTCAAAATACCCCCATTCCCTCCATAGTTCTTCACCAAGGAGCAACCAAGCACGTGCTCCCAGCAGGTGGAAGGGACAGGCTGCCAGCACAGCCTCAACAGACCCAGACCCTGAGCATCAGCAGAGAATAAGCCTGAAGCTTCCCTTGTGATCCACACAGAACCAGCCTGGAGCTCAAGCTCCTCTTCCTGATGGCTGTGCTACCCCCCTGTCCAGCTGCAGCATCCCTGGGACATTCTACTGCCACCAGCCTGTCCCCTCCCTTAGAATCAAGGTCTTCTCCAGTCAGGGCTCAAATCCTCCCAGGACAGAGATGCCCCAGTACCCAGGAACCAATCCCAGGATGACAGCAACCCACAGCACCAAGGATGATGGAGGTGACAGGGACCTCAGGGTCCACATGGTCCCACCCTGCTCCAGCAGGGACCCCAGGGCTGGGGCCGCCCTATGCGAGCACACGAGTCCCAAAGAGGCCGGGCAGCGAGCAGGGAAGGATTTATTGACCAAGGGCTGGGGTACATCACAGTTTGAGTTCCCTTCCTGCCTCCGCAGAGGACGTCGCGTTGGACTTCCCGGGCAAAGTGCGCGGAGAGGCTTCACAGTTTCATCCTTCGGTAAAGCAGAACTGAGGCAGTGACAAATGGCAAACTACGTCGTATGAAAAAATAATACAAACTCTTCTCTTTAAATATCTTACAGAAAATGAACCTGAATAAAGAGCATGAGAAGCACCACACAGCGCGGCCACCCCAGGGGGACCGGGACGTCCCCACACCCGCCAAGACCTGGCTCAGCCCTAGGGGGATGCGTGGCCCCCCCAAGGGACACGGTGGTCACGGCGCAGTGGGGACGTGTGGGGCGCAATGTGCCCATCCCCGTGGTGCCACCTCGGTTGTCCCCACTTGTGAGCACACGAGGACATCCGAAGAGGGGGATGGGGACAGCGTCCCCCCACTGCTCCAGGGGGACAGGGGCGCCCCTACTGTGCTGCAGTGCAAGTTCACGGAAACCCAAGGCACCTCCGGGCTGGGACGGGGGGACCCCCGGGTGTGCGGAGGGGGGGGGGGGCCGTGTGGTCACCGAGCGAATGCAAAGGGGAAGTGTCTCCCCCCCACCCCTCGCTCCTGGGGGGCCCTATGTACAGGGAGGGCCGTGCAGGCTGTGCAGTCCGGGGAGAGCCAGCTCCCGGGGACAGGGGATGTCGAGGGGGCACGGGGACCAGCCCCGGGCCAGGGAAGATGCTGCAGGTTTAGAGGGGGTGCAGGTGGGGGGCTGTGTCGGGGAGCTCAGGGTGGGGGGGCAGCCCCCCCTCGCCCCGTCGGTGCGTCTCCCAGAAGGCGCAGGTGAGCTGCTCCAGCTGCGAGCTGAGCGGGAGGCGGATGTCCAGATGCATGCGCAGCGTTTCCAGCCACTGCTCCAGCTTGCCGAAGGACGGCCTGCGGACAGACGGAGGGACAAACAGCGCGTCACCACCCGGCCACGCGAGCATCCCCAGGCAAGACGTGGGACAAGCGAGCGACAGCAGGGCGCTCACCGCTTCTCAGGATCCAGGTCACAGCAGCAGACGGCGATGGGGAAGAAGCTGGGGGGGCAGGCAGGGGGACAGTAGCGCTCCAGGAAGCCGCGGACGTTGAGGCCGAAGTCGGTGGTGCGGGGCAGGTAGTCGGGGTCAGCGCTGACCCGGCCGATGATCTGCGGGGAGGAGAGGGGCGGAGGGCTCAGCGGCGGCGGCCGAGCAGCACCACGGACAGCGGCGCGGCACGCACCTCGCACAGCACGATGCCGAAGGAGAAGACGTCCACCTTCTCGTCGTAGCTCCTCCCTGCACGACAGACGGGTCAGGTCCCGCCGCCCCCTCCCCACGTGTCCCCCGCCCCGGCCGTGCCCACCGTTGATCATCTCCGGGGCCATCCAGTAAGGGTTGCCCACCACCGTGTAGCGTTTCTTGCGGTCCGGTTTCTTCAGGTTCTGGAGATGCTCGGGTTGGTTCTTCTCATCCACCATCAGCCGCGCCAGTCCGAAGTCAGCCACCACCACGCTCTTGTTCTGGGTGGAGGGGATGGGTGAGGTGTGGGGCCAGCACCATCGGGCCGGTCCCATTGCTGGGCCGTTGTGGGACGGCCATGGCGGGACTCACCTCCCTCACCAGGCAGTTGTGGGAGTTGAGGTCGCGGTGGATGATGTTCATGGAGTGCAGATAGGCCTGGGGAGGGACGGACCCAGCAGTACATCCACTATCAGCCCACTCAAGCCCACCTCACAGACCCACACGTGCTTTGCTCACCATGCCAGCAGCAATGTCCTTGGCAAAGCTGACCCGCTGGCTCCAGGGGTAGTGGCTGTCCTGCGGGAAAGAGAAGACAGATGGGAGTCCTGCCGCGGGCTGAGGGTGGTTGAGCTGCACCCCACCCACTCCCCCCACACTCACCATGCTTTTGATGAGGCCCCGCAAGGTGCCCCCCTTTATGTACTCGGTGATGAAGTTGAGCCGTTTCTCCTTGTAGAGCACTCCGATGAACTTCAGCACATTGGGGTGCTCCAGGCAGCGCATCACCTTCACCTGGGGACCGCAGCACCATCAGCCCTGGGACACCCCAGGGTGACCCTGTGCTCATTGCGCTTGGTTACATGGGTACAGAGCCACACAGCCACCAACCCCATGATCCAGCATCTCCCAAGCACCACCCTCAGCATCCCACAAGGAGGGACCTTAGAATCATTAATGTTGGAAAAGACCACTAAGATTCCCAAGCCCAACCCCAACCCACCCCACCCCCACCATGCCACATCTCCACAGTTCCAGAACACCTCCAGGGGCGGTGACACCACCACCTCCCTGGGCAGCTGTGCCAATATCTCACCACTCTGTGAAGAAATCGTTCCTAACACCCAACCTAAACCTCTCTTTAAACAATGGCAGACTGCCCTGCCCCTTGTCCCCACACCCAGGTACACACAGGTGCCTCGCTTGCCTCTTTGAGGAAGGTCCTCTGCGTCTCCTCGTCAAAGCGGATCAGCTCCTTCATAACCATCACCTCGCCCGTTTCCCTGTGCGTCACCTGGCGGAGGGCAGGCACTCAGCACCTCTGGGATGCATCACTAACATCCCCACCCCGCCATGCTGATAACACAAACGGCACGGCAAGGCACCGCACCTTGATGGCCTGGCCGAAGCAGCCCTTGCCCAGCACCTCGCCGTGGATCAGGTCAGAGGGGCGGAAGATGCGATGAGCGCGAGAGACAACGCGCAGCGACTCGGAGCGGCCGATGTCCTTGCGCTGGGAGGCGGGTGAGCCCACCGAGCTGGAGCCCGGAGACTTGTCTGTGCTGCAGCTCCTCCTGCGGGACAGACAGACGCTTGATCACTCTGGTAGCTGGGGACCGAGGGGAGGGACTTGGGGATGCGTGGTGGCCTTACATGACGGCGCGCTGGCGCATGGTGCCGAGGTCTCCATGGGGTGCAGGGACTGGAGAGCGCAGGGGGCTGTGTGGGTCAGGCAGGGGGCTGCAGGGCAGCGCTGAGTCACGGGGCAGGGGCTCGTGGGGGTCGTGCTCAATGGTCAGCTGCAGCAGGCGGCTGGTCTCCTGGATCAGCAGGTCGATCTGGGTGGAGAGCACAGGGGGTGGCATGGGGCACCCCAAGGGACAGACATGCTGGGGTGCACGGGGAGAGCCTACCTCATCCAGTGGGACGTGGCCGATGGGCGTGCCATTGATCTCCAGGATGCGGTCACCCACATGGATGGAGTTTTTCACATCGGGGCTGATGCAGTCTGGGTCCACCCTGAGGGGCCAGCACACAAGAGGGGGGTCAGCCCCACTGGATGTGTCCCTGCCGGGTGGGGACATGCAGGCACACTGCCCACAGGTCGCCCTGAGGAGTGAGGATACACTGGGACCATACCCATGGGTCATCCCTGTTAGATGGGGACACACTGGGACCGTACCCACGAGTTAGATGGAGACACCAAGCCACCCCAAGCTTATGGGGCATCCCACAGGTCCCACAGCCTCCCCAATAGAGAGATGAACCCAGTACATCACTCCCAGCCACACCGATAGTTGGGGACATGCTGACACAGTGCCACCCCCTCCTGATAGGAACATCCATCACTATCCTCACAGGACACCACGGGCAGATGGAACCGCACCAACCCCATCCTTCACCCTCCCACCCCAAAAGTGTGGCAAAGCAGAAGGGACCCAACTACAGGGCGTGAGCTCAGTGCCAGGGCACTGCGGGGATGAGATACACACTCTCGGACACGGACGGTGCGTGAGTGCTCAGCGCCGCAGCCCTGGGCACTGCAGTGCGGGTCGATGGAAACAGAGAAGCCACGCTTGCCATCGGAGCAGGCAGGGATGGAGACGAGGGTGACGGTGTGAGGGATGCGGGAGCCCGGAGAGTCAGGCAAGATCTGCTCGATGACCGGCGTCACCACCATCTGATAATAGCAGTGCCCACTGCGGGGCGGGGTTGGGTGAGCACAGGGATGGGAGGAGAGCACAGAGATGCATCCCCCTGCTGCCACCAGTACCTACCAGTACAGCTTGGAGCGCTCCACCAGCGCATACGTGTCCCCATCCCCGATGAAAGCTCGGCAGTTGAGGCAGCTGAAGCACTCGGGGTGGTATTTCTGCTCCCCAGCCACCTACAGATGGTGACATCAGTGCCGCCGTGCAGAGACCTCCATCCCCTCCCCGTGCACCGGGGAACTCCAGCAGCCACGAAACCCACAACAGGAACAGAAACCCCCAGCTGAGGGTCCCCCGGGTTCCCCTCCCCTTACCATGACCAGCCCTTTGGTGATCTGCTCGGCACAGCCATGGCACAGCTCCCCAAATCGTGCCCAGTAGTCCTTCTTGCAGTACAGCCGCCCATCCTTCTCATAGTACTGGTGGGACAGCGAGGCCCCGCACTCACCGCACCTGTGGCACATTGGGGACATTGGGGACACCAGGGGGTGTCACAGGGTGTCAACCCCATCCGGCTGTGTGCGCTGCTTCCCTTTGTTGCCATGTGTGTCCCCTCTCCCTCCATTTCTTCCTCTCTGGGGGTGTGTGGGAGGGGTGCGTGACATGGTGACAGTCACACCGAGGGACTGCAGCCCTGGCATGAGTCACTGCCCGCTCGCCCCCGTGTTGTTCCCCCCTGCGTGCAGAGTGTGGGCATGTGCATAAGCAGCCTCCCCCCTCTAGAATCTGGGGGGACAGCAGTGGGGAGGGGGCTAATGAATGATGGGGGTGGGGTGAATTATAGGGACTTTTTTTTATAGGGGCAGGGACTTATTAGTGGGATGCAGCGATTGAGGAGGACGCAGAGGGGCAGTGAGTTATAGGGAGCAGTGAAGTTGGGGGGGCCAGGAGGCTGTGAGCTGTGGGAGTGCAGGGGGTGGCACTAAATTACTGTGACTTATAGGGGTGGGGGGTGCGAATTTGAGGGACACCGTGATTTCAGAGCATGTTTATAGGGCGGTGCACTGTAGGCAGCAGTAAGTTATGGGGCGGAGTGAGGCGGGGGTCAGGAGGCTGTGAGCTGTGGGAGTGCGGGAATGGGGGGGGGGATGGGAGGGGGGGACTGAATTACGAGGTTGGGGGAGGGGAGGGGCTGAGATATACAACGGGCAGCGAATGAGAGCACTGCAGGAAGGCTGTGGATTTGGGGGGGGGGGGGGGGTTGTATCAGACCCCGCAGTCCCCGTCCCCCGCCCCGTTCTCTCCGGGGGGAGGCACGTGGAACCCCCTCCCCATCCCTCCAACAGACGTGACGTCACGGCGCGGAGTTTCCCCACCCCATGACGTCACCGCGCGAGGTCTCCGCCGCTCCGCGCCACCCGGGGGACGGCAGCCAATGGGAAGCGGCGCCTCGGCCACGCCCCCTTAACCCTTCCGCTGCCGCCGCCCTCCCGTTGAGCCCCGACGGGGCGGCCGCGGAGCTTGGTGGGGAGCGGGGGAAGGGACACGAACGGGCATCGCGCGGAGAAACAGCACCGGAACGCGGGTGGATGCGGCACCCGTCACGCTCCGCTCCCTTCCTCTGCCACAGCATCTGATAGAGCACGTTTCCCCACACTGCCCCAACTTCCCCACGGCAGCAGGAGCAGCAGGCACTGTGTTCCTGTCTCTGGGGGACAGCAGAGCCCGAAGCGTGTACCGGGAAGAGGAGGAAGAGAAGGAGGAGAGGCCGAAGGCTTCTGCAGGCAGCCATGGGCCTCCGGAAGCCTGGGGTGGAGGGGAGGGGAGAGGCCGGATCCAGCTACCCCACAGGGCTACTTTCACGGGGCCAATGGATCTATCCGTCCACCCATCCGTCCATCCGTCCATCCATCCATCCCTCCACCCATCCCAGCTCCAGGGAAGCAGTGCACCCCGGATGTGAAACGGCACCCCATGAAATTGGGAGGGGACACGAGCACCCCCAACCCACCCCAGCCCTTACTTGGCTCCGGCGCTCAGGGCACGGCTCTTCCTCAGCACAGCTGCCAGCATCATCCGGATGCAGGGATAGGAATGGGGACTGTCCTGCCCCCCCGTCACCACCCAGCTCTGGGCCACCCCCACGTCCCCAACTTCCTCCACCAGCTCCCACCGCAGGGAGAGAGCGCGACAAAGAGGAAGCGGGGAGAGACGGGGACGGTGACATCAGCCCCCACCACATGGCCACGCTGTCCCTGCGCACCCCGGGGGGCAGGAAGGAGGGACACAGCCATGTGGGACGTGACACGAGTGGCAGAGCCCTGTGTGGGCTCAGTGACCTCCATGTCCCCCTGTTATTAATGTCACCGCAGGTCCCACCTGAAGCAGTCGGCGTGCCAGTCAGCGTTCAGCGCCTGCAGGTACTGCCCATCGAAGATGCCCTGGCCGCAGCTCGCACACACGGGCAGGTCGGTCCCTAAGGGACAGGGATGTCACCCTGCGTGCTGTCACGTCCCCACCACGTGCTCCTGCTGTCCCTCTGCCACCGAAGCCACCCCTCGGTTCCCCATCGATCCATGGATCAATTCCCCAAGCTTTCCAACTTGGGGACAAGGTCACTGTGCTCGTGTTCCTGGTGCTGGGGATGGGGCTGATGGCAGTGTCACTGCCACTGTGCCAACCAGGGCTGTACTCCGGGCAAGGGAACTGGGTGTTCTCTATCCCCTGCCACGGCAATGCACATTCCCAGGGTGATGGGTGGCACCATGGGGACATCGTGGAACAGGGTGGCAGCGGGACACAAGGCTGGCAGAGCACTGAGGACAGAGATAGAGATGGGGAAGGAGGCCAGAGGGGGGACATGAAGCATTCAGCAGTGGGGCAGGAGGTGATGCATGGGGCACAAGGGGTACAAAGTAGACACGGAGGTCCTGGAAGGGACAGCAGAGCAGTATGGGGGTGCTCAGCACGAGAGGAAACTTTGGGGTGCAGGAGGCATGGGGAGATGGGGCGCGGGGGTGCCCAGCAGGCAGGGGGGAGAGGAGACATGAGGACACAGTGGGATGCAGCTGTAGGACAGATGTTTGGGATGCACGGGGACAGAGGGGTGCTGGTGCCAAGCTGGGGGAGCAACGTGAGGCTTGCAGCAGTGTGGGGTGGCTGCAGGATGGTGAAGGGGACATGCAGAGAAAGGGGACAGGATGGAGAGGGGCACAGCAGGACATCAGATGCATGCAGGTATGTGTACATACTGCATGGAAGTGCAGGATGGGTGCTGGGCATGCAGGGGTGCAGGTGGGTGCAAGAAGGATGGTGACATGAGGTGCAGCAGCAGCACAGGGACCTAGGATGGGGTGCAGGGCACAGGTTGCTAGGATGAACAGGAGGCAAGATGGGGGGATGCAGGTGCACGTGGGGATGCAGAGGGATGCGGGGACAAGGGGTGCAGGATGCACACAGGGATGCACAGGGTGTGGGATGCAGCAGAGCGCACCATTGGGGGGACATGGGATGGAGTGGGGTGCAGCTGGGGGTGCAGGCAGGTGTGGGACACAGGAAGGGCGCAGAGTGGGTATGGGGTGCAGGGCAGGATGCAGGTTAACGGGTGCAGCAGGTTGTGGGGTGCAGAAGGGGGGTAGGGGTGCAGTATGGGGAGAGCATGAGTGTAGAGATATGGAGGTACAGAAGGGGGATGCAGGATAGATGGAGGGTGCACAAGGGATGTGGGGGTGCAGGAGGGACATGGGCTGGTTAGAGATGCAGGGGGAGATGTAGGGGGGGCTGGGGGATGCAGTTTGGATAATGGGGTGCATGGGTAACAGACAGGGGTGTGGATGGAGCTAGGACGGATGCAGACTGGCATAGGGTAACAGGGGCAGATGTAAGGGTGCAAGGGGGATGCAGGCAGATTGGGGGGCAGGGATGTGGGGAGTACAAAGGTGGGATGGGAGAAGCTGGGGTGATACAGTGGTGCAGGGGAGGATGCGGGCTGGATGGGGTGACATAGGGGTGCAGAGAGGGACACAGGCTAGATGGGAGTGCAGGAGTGATGCAGGGGTGCAGGAGGGATGCAGGCTGGATAGGGGAACGGGGATGACACAGAGATGATATAGGGATGCAGGAGTGATGTAGGGGTGCAGTCTGGATGGGGGCTGCAGGAAGGGAATATTGGGATGCCGAGGTGTAAGAGGGAAGAGGAATACAGGCTAGATGCAGAGTGATGTAGGGGTGATGTGGGGATGCAGATGGGATGGGAGCTGCAGGGAGGGGAATGAGGATGAAGGAGCGATGCAGAAAGGGGATTTGGGGATGCAAGAGTGATGTAGGGCTTCAGCGGGGAGCAGGCCTGCGGGGGGGGCTGTAGGGGCGCACGAAGGGATGCGGAGATGCGGGGGAAGATGTATGGGAGCGATGCGGGTAGGATAAGGGGCACGGGAAGGACGCGGGGAGCGCTGCTGGGCCGCTGGGAGGGGAGGGGGTCGCGGGGCGGCCCGGGGGCGGCGGAAGCGCTGAGTCGGGGGGGGCGGGGGAGGGGGGCCCTGGGGGGGGGGGGGGGGGGGGTGGTCACGCACCTTCCTCCTCTCCCATGGGCTCGTCCCTCCAGGTGCAGCACAGCAGCATCAACCTCATGCAGCCGCGCTGCCCGGCACCGCGCCAGGCCCTGCCGCCGCCGCTGCCGCCCCGAGCCCTGCCCTGCCCTGCCCCGCCGCTGCGGTGCGGCTCCGGCTGCGGCTCCGGCGGGCACGGGCAGGCGGCGGGCGGGGACGGGCCGGGGGCGCAGGGCGCCGGCGCGGGGGCTGCGGGGGCGGGGCTGTGGGCGGGGCTATGAGAAGGGGGCGGAGCTATGAGAAGGGGGCGTGTCCTAGAGGCGTGGCTTAGCGGGAGGGGTTGCGGGTGTGGCCAGAGCGCGGGGAGGGGGCGGGGCTTCGTGGGACGCCGCGCCGGGAGGCAGCGTGGGAGGTTGGGAGTCGGATGTGAGCTGGTTGTGTCACCGTGCAACGGGATGCAGATGTCCCTCCGGAGCCCGGGGTGTCGCCGTGGGTCACGGTACGGCTGTCCCCGTGCACCCCCAGGCTGTCACTGCAGGGCAGGACAGGGCCATCCTCTGTGACTCCAAGCCGTCCCCTCTGGGGCTGTCCCCACACCTGGCTGTGGTGTCCCTGAGCACAGGGATGTCTGACCGTGGCACACCCGAGTCCTGCATTTCGGGAGGGGGCACAGCGCAGTGCCACTGTCACCACCACAGGCACTGTCCTGGGGTGGGGGGTGACCAGGGGACACAGGAACAGGACGGAGGCAGATTCCATTAAAAACTTGTCCTTTATTAGTCTGTTGGCAGCGATTCCCTCTGCGTAGGGCGTCCCACCCAGTTATATCAATGTGAGTAACATGAAGGGGGCCGGGGGGGTCCGCGGGCTGGCAGAGTCCCCGCGCTGTCCCCCGCCACCGGGACCCCTTCTTTCCCTCCCTCCCTCCTTCCCTCCCTCCCCCCACCCCTGCGTGCCCCTCGTGCTCAGCCCGGCCCCCCCCCGGGGTCAGCCACCCCCCGGGGGGAGCACCGGGGCCGGGTTGGGGTGGGGGTCCCAGGCCCTCCCGCAAGGAGCGATAGCACCAAGGGGGATGGCTGTTCCCCGCAGTTTATTCCGCACTCCCTGCTGGGGCTGGGGGGGTTCCCAGGGTGGGGGGGCGGCCCCTGACGCTGCCGTGGGGTCCCTGACGGGAGCGTGGGGCCGGGGGGGGGGGTCTCAGCTTGGTGGGGATTTACATTCTGGACCATGCAGTAGCACCAAAGTTCATGAGGTCATCGGTGACGGTGGGCGGTTACTTCCGCTTCCTCCCGCAGTATTTCCCTTGTGCACAGCCAATTCCACCTGGGGATGGAGGGGGGACAGTGGATCAGCCCCCCACCCCAGAAAGGTGCTCGGAGGAGGGGTGGGGGGATGCCAAACAGCACTCACCTCTAAAGCCCAGGGCCCCCAGGGCTCCTCCGTAGGTCTTGGGGGGCTTCCCTGTGGGGACGAGGCAGAGAGATGAGTGGGGTGGGAGGCAGCGTGGGGACAGGTGCCCTTTGAAGGGACTCCAACCCAACAACCCCATGTGTGTGACCAGAGTGCACTCACCGCCAAATCCCAGCTGGCCACCAACCCCACCTGCAAGCACAGCAAAACCTCATTGGCTTCGGGATGCTCTGCCCTGTGCCCCCAGCCCAGCTCTGCCCCACCCCCCCCATGGCCATGTCTCCCCCTGCCCTAAGGGCTGCATGTCCCTGTGGGCTGTGTGTCCCCGTGGGCATGGCAAAGGGCACAGAGGAAAGTACCTGGAAATATCGGTGACACACCAAAACCGGGAACTCCAGCCCCTGGGGGTGGAAAGTGACAGCAGTGAGAAGCAGTGACAGCCCTGCGTGTCTGCGGTGTCCCCAGCCTACAGCTGGCTGCCCCCAAGAGCCACATCCCCACTATGGGTGCCCACCCGGTGCGCCCCGTGAGGCAGTGGCATGGAGACAGAGCACAGCAGTGTGGGCAGTGACAGCCCCACCTCAGCTCCCAGCCCCAGCTCTCACCTGGCTGCAGCCCTCCAGCACCAAAAGCTGTGTGAAGGGAGAGCCCCGGTGAGGGCATGGGGATGGGGGTATCACCAGAGTGCAGCCACAGCCGTCCCTGTTCCTTACCTGGCTTAGGAGGTTTTCCAGCAGCTCCTGGATACAAGAGCCCTACATCAGAGAGGGGCATCAGCACAGCCCCCACACTGAGTCCAGAGGGTTCCCAGGTGTCTCACACATTGTGGTCACTGCTGTACTGTTCCCTGTCTCCATGGCCTGCGCCATGCTGGGGCCGTGGCCATCCCCTCCCTGTTGTACCCCAGGGCACAGAGAAGGCACAGTGACAGAGCAGGGTGGGGATATGGGGACCATGGGACCCATGCCCCTGTCCTTTCCTGCTCCGCAAAACCCAGTCCTGCAAGTCACAGCTGTGAGGGACACTGTGGTTCTGCATCCCCAAAATGCCATTTCCTTTTCAGCTCTTCCATCCCTGGGACCCCCACACCAAGCCCACCAGCACCACTCACCAGCACCGAGGCCACCAGCACCGAGGCCACCAACTCCGAGGCCACCAACTCCGAGGCCACCTGTGATGGAGAGTCCAGGTGAGCACCCACAGGTGGCCATGGGGACAGACAGTGGGGCAAAGGGGGCTGCACTTGGGAAAGACTGCGGTGGGCTTCAGGCCAGGTTGGGAAACTGGGGCTGGAGACACTGAGCATGGCAGTGCTGGCCTTGCCACCATACTTGGTTCACGTGGCAGTGGGATCTGCATGAGGCATTCCTACTGCAGTGCCATCCCTGGGTCCAATCCACTCCTCACCCAGCCCCACAGCAGCCCTCACTTTCCCTGTGCAGCCCCACACCCCAGAGGAGCACCCACCCCCTGCACCACCTACCTGGGATGCCACCGACCCCTGGGACCCCAGCCCCGGGCACACCTGCAGGAAAGAGACAGTGAGGCCAGGTGCCCTCAGCCCACACAGAAGGGACAGTGACCCCAGGGGAGTAGCCCTGACCCATCCTGCGTGGGGAAAACGTCCCCACTCTGTCACCCCGTGCAGAGTGCCACCTCCCAGACCTGGGCCACCCTGCCAGGGCATGCAGGGATGCTGAGCAATGACAGCACCCTGATATCAACACAGGATGCCCAAAGGGGAGCAGGCTGGGGAACGGTGACCACGCTACGTACCGAATTTGGGAGGCTTAGCACCAGGCTGCACCCCGACCTGGGGGATGCCTGCAAAATAAGCAAGGGCACTGCAGTTAGCACAGGCATCCCATTCCCATCACACACAGCTGGATGTGTGATGCCCTCACCTGCTCCGGGGAGAACGCCGGCACCGGGCACCCCTACACCTGGCACTAAGCCGGGGACACCACCGATGCCAGGTGTCACTCCTGGCACACCAGGAGCACCGGGCACAGCACCTGGCACCCCTCCAACACCAGCACCTGTGGGGGAAAGGGGCTGAGGACACAGCCTGGGGGCTGCGTGGGGCCGGGGCAGCGCCTGTGCCAGCACCGCTCACCCACGTGGAGATGTGCTCAGCTCACCATATTTGGCTGCCTTAGCTGCTGCTTTTGCGGCTGCTGCTGGACCTCCAACACCTGGGACAGCAAGACAAGGGGCAGTGTCAGGGCCCTGCCTAGCAGTGCTGGGTAAAGCTCATCCCTTTCATCTTGGCCGCCCACAAACAGATGGCTTCAAGCTGATGGAGGCCACCAGGATGACCTGTCCCCAAACCAGCCGAGATGCCACCACAACCTGCCTTACCTGGAACACCTCCAATGCCAGGGGCCAGGCCACCTACACCAGGAGCAAGTCCACCTACACCAGGAGCAAGTCCACCTACACCAGGAGCAAGGCCACCTACACCAGGAGCAAGGCCACCTACACCAGGAGCAAGGCCACCTACACCAGGAGCAAGACCTCCCACGCCAGGTGCCAGGCCACCTACACCAGGTGCCAGGCCACCTACACCAGGAGCAAGACCTCCCACGCCAGGTGCCAGGCCACCTGCTCCTGCTGGAAGAGGGAGAGAAAGGTTGGGGTCTAGCCTGGGGAGAAAGACAGTGAATGAAAAAGGGGAATGGCAGGCTGGAATGATTGCACAGATGAAGGGGTTGGGTGGATGGGTGGATGGGTGGTGGGATGGATGGATGGATGGATGGATGGATGGATGGATGGATGGATGGA